>NW_016909555.1:0-36960 GCF_001483705.2 Eufriesea mexicana | reverse complement strand
TGTAAATATCCCTGTCCACAACTGATGTACGCATAGATTATTCTAGACCTACTGTGGAGTTTGTGTCATCTCTCATCAGATTATGCCAACGGAAAAAGCACTTTGATGATAGCCGTACATACTGCTGAGTTGTCACTTGTTAATATCTTGAGCTATAACGGACCACTCTTTTCCTATTCGAGGATTGCTTTTAATTCCAGCTCATCATTGGACACGTCAAACCGACGGCAACTGTGCTGTGTTAATAGATGTAACAAGAACCGTACTGACAATTGCAAATATCCGTAGCAACAACGTACTATACGTAGACTACCCTAAACTAGCTTTAGTATTAAAACCAACTTTGAACATACTAATCCAACGACTGGAGCACTTTATCGGTGGACGTACCAACTACGTTTCTGGGAGCTGTAAATGTCAGTAGTCATGACTGATATATACATCAATACTTCTAGAGCTACTGGACTTTTGGATTATCAGTGAACTCATTAATATGCCGGCTCCTGTATTGTGATGATGGCTGCAGTCGGTACGGTTTCCTCAATTGTTCATGCTTCCAGCGATAATGGACACGTCGTTTGACATTCTAGCATTGTTGTAGAACCTATGTTATAGTTGAACGCACCGATCCGTTTGGGTGCTCTGTTTAATGATGTACTAAGTTCCGTACCGTCAATTCTAATTATTTCTAGCCATATCGGAACTATGCTTTGATTGTTCTAGATTTGCTGGTAAACTGACGTTATCTGTGAACAAATGAGTACAAGGGCTAAAGTAACTGGATGACGGCTGAATTCAATACTGTTTCGTCAATTGTTAATATCTCGACCGATAATGCGTCAGTCCTTTTCCATTGCCGAAATGCCATTTTATGCACTTCATCAATGAACAGAATAATGCAACGACTGCTGGCCAGTATTGGCTTATTTAGGTACTACCGGACTTGGAATTGTAGATGATTCTAGCCATATCTGGTGTATACGTTGGTTAGTCTAGAACAACTGTGGAATTTAAGTCGCCAGCGAACAAATCAATACAACGGTTACAGTGCAGTTTTGATGGTTGTACTTAGTGCAGTGTTGTCAGTTGTTAATGTCTCGAACGGTAGTTGGCCTGCCTTTCGTCATTGTAAAGTAGCTGCAAATCTAAGTCATGATTCAACAGACTAATGCAACGGATACAGTGATCTGTTGGTATATGTTATAAGACACGTACTGTGAAATGTAAATATCTCTAGCCATAACTGTACTATGCTTTGATTATCCTATATATTGTTTGGAACTCTCATCACCACCGAACACACTTGTGCAACCAGTGCGGTACTGTGATGATGGCCATTCTCTGTACTGTGTTGCAATTGTTTATATCTAGAGGGATAGTCGACCAGTCTTTTTCCATTCTAGAGTTGCCGTAGAATATATATCATCCATGAACATACTTATCCTACAGCAACTGCGCCCTGTTGGTAGATGTACAGTGTAACGTACAGCCTATTGCAATTAGCATGGCCGTACTATATCTGCAGGCTATACTAGAATTGTTCTGGAACTCATATCATCAGTGAACGAAGAGGTTCGGCGGCTACGATACTGTGACGATGGCTCTGCACATTTCTGCTGTGTCAATTGTTAATGGCCATATAATGCATTTGACGCTTGTCATCCTAGAATTGCTATGAAGTTTAAACCATCATTAAGCAGATAATCCAACGACTACAACGCTTTGCTGCCAGCTGTACTAAGTGCCGTAATGTCGGTTGTATGTACCACCAGCTATATCCGTGCTATACATTGTGTATTCTATAATTGCTGTAGACCTTATAACAGTGGTCAAATTATTTCAAAGCCTACTGCACTGTGGCGATGGCTATACTCAGTCCTGCTATACCAATAGCTAATGCCTGACGACAAAATGGACCTGTAATTTGTCTTTCTAGTGCTGTAACAGAATATAGTCGCCATTAAACAGGTTAATGCAACGGCTTCGCCGCCCTGCTGGTGAAGGTACTTTGTACGGTTATGCGAATTGCAATTACATCTAGCCATAATCGTGCTACGCATTGATTATTTCATAATGACAGTCGAATTTACATCATCAACAAGCCAAATAATCGAACGAGTACAGTATTGTCATGATAGTTGTATTCAGTACTGTGTTGTCAATAGCTGATACCTCATGGGGCAAAGGATCTGTCTACGTTCGTTCCATATATGATGTAGAACAAATGTCATCAGTGAACGGATTAAGAGAACTTCAACAGACCTCTGTTTGTAGATGTACTAAGTACCGTACCGCCAATTGTAAGTACCGCTAGACGTACCCGTACTACGATGTGACCATTCTAGAATCGCTGTGGAGTTTACGTGATCAACGGTCAAATTATTCCGTCATCTACAATACTGTGATGGTGCCTGCCCTCAGTCCTGCGTTGTCAATTGTCAATTCCTAGTGGGATAATGGATCTGTCTAAGTTCATTCTATAACTGGCGTAGAATATATATCACCAGTGGACGGATTAATAAGACGGCAACAGAGCTTCGTTGGTATATGTAGTACGAACCGTACTGTCAATCGTGTATGCCTCTAGTCGTAACGGTACAATGCATTCATCATTCTAGGATTGCTGTGGAATTTAAGTCTTCATGTCATCAATGAGGAAATTTTTGTGACCGCTACAGTACTGTGATGATGACTGCACCCGGCACTGTGGTGTCATTAGTTAATCTCTCGAAGGACAATGGATATGTCCGTTGACATTCCAGAAATGCTATAAAATCTAAAACATCATTGAACATATGAATCCACAGGCTACAGTGCTCTGCTGATATATGTACTAAGTACCATACTCTCAACTCCAAGTATCTCTATCAATAAACGTGCTATACATTTATTATTCTGGAAATGCTGTAGAATTTGTCATCGGTGGAGGAATTAATCCCATGCCTGGGTTACTGTGGTGGTAGCTGTACTCAGTCCTCCTCTGTCAGATGTTAATGCCTAGCGATGTAATTGATCTGTAGTTTGCCATTCTAGAGTTGCTAGACAATATAATCCACCATTGAACAGATTAATCCATCTGCTGCAGGAATCTGTTGCTGGTTGTACCAGGTACCGTGCTGCCGATAGTAGATACCTCTAGTCGTACCCGATCTACACATTGATCATTCTAGAGTTGCTGTGGGGTGCAACTAACCAGTGCACAAATCAATACAACTGCTACAAAACAGGCATGACGGCAGTACTCGGTACTCTGTTGCCATTTGTTAACGTCTCGAGATGATATTAACCAGTGCACAAATCAATACAACTGCTACAAAACTGGCATGATGGCAGTACTCGGTAATCTGTTGCCATTTGTTAACGTCTCGAGATGCAATGCATATATCTTTGTCATTCTGGAATGGCCATATAATTCACATCGTCACTCTACGTATTAGTCCAATGGTAACAATTCTCTGATGGTGGATGTACCAGGTACCGTGCTGCAATCTGTGAACATATCTAGACATAAATGTATAGCACGTTAACAATTCTAGGATTGCGGTAATACTTAAACCATCGGCCATCAAATTACTACAGCGACTACAGCAATGTGACCATGGTACTACTCAGTACGGTTACTTCACCCGTTAACATCTCGAACAATAATAGATCTGTCGTTTGTCACACCAGAATTGCTCTAGAATATAGATCATGCGTGAACAGATTAATCGAACTGCTACGGTGATCTGGAACTGTATGTACTAATTGCCCTACTGTCAATTGTAATCGTTGCAAGCCATATCCGTAATATTCATTCATCAAACGACTAAAGTACTGTGATCATGGCTGTTCTCAGTACTATGTTGTCAATTGTTAATATCTCGGGCGGCGATGGATCTGCCTTTTGTCATTCTGGAGCCGCTATATAATTTAAATCACCAGTGATCTGGTTAGTCAAACGGTTGCAGTGCTATGGTGATCGCTATACTCAGTACTGTATCGATTTATGTCAATTTCTCCAGCGGCAATTTGTCTATCCGTGTACCACTCCAGAACTCCTATGCAATATAATTCAGGGCTGAAAATATAAGTCCAACGACTAGAGTGCCCTGTTGGTGGATGTACTAAGCGCAGCACAGCCAACTTTACATATATCCAGCCATAGCCGATCTATACATTGTATACTCTGGACCTGCCGACTAATTTACGTCATCAGTGTACTAATTATTAAGGAGGCTACATTCTTGTAATAACGGCTGTACTCCGTTCTGTTTTGACATATTCCAATACCTCCAACGACAATTGCTGTATCCATTGGTCATTTTAAATTTTCTGAACAACTTAGATAGTCAGTGGACAGACCATTTCAACGGCTATAGCATTCTGAAGGCGGCAACCGTCAGAAATATATCGCTATTTGTTAATGACACTATACATATCTGATCTACGCGCTAATCAATCTGGAACTGCTACATAGCTTAAATCATCAGTGAGCAGATTAATCCAACTTCTACAGAGGTCCGTAGGTGGATGTACCAAGCATCGTACTGCCAGTTGTAATTATGTCTTGCCATAACTTACCTATATATTGGTTACTCTCTAGCTGCTGTAGAATTTAGACCATCAATGAACAGACTAATCACACCTCAACACAGTTCTGTAGGTACGAAGTGTCGTACTGCTAATTTTAGCTATGTCTAGCCAAGACAGATCTATACATAATTTAATGCTGATATGCAGCGTAATAAAGGTCATCAGTGAATAAATTAATCAATTTGTTTGAGTACTGTAATGATGGCTGTACTCAGTACTATTTTGACATATGTCAATGTCTCAGCGACTATAATTCTATCGGATGGTCGTTCTAGATCTCCTATACTGAACAACTCAGGGCTGCTAAGATGAATCCAATGACAACAATGCCCTGTTGGTGGTTGTACTAAGCACTGTACCGCCAAATGTATATATATCCGGCCATAACATATCCATGTATTGTATACTCTAGAGCTGCTGCGGAATTTAAGTCATCATTGAAGAAATGAATGAGATGGCCACATTCCTGTAATGACTGCTCCACTCCGTTCTGTTTTGAAATGCGTCACTGCCTCCAGCGACCATTGCTCTGTCCATTGGTCGTTCTACAATCGCTGAGCAACTTAGATGGCCAGTGAACAGAATAGTACAACGGCTATTGCATTCTGCAAACGACTTCACACAGAAATGTAATGCTATTGATTTATAACACTAAACATATCTGTTATGTCCACTGATCATTCTCGAAATGCTACATAGTTTAAATCAACTCTGAACAAATTAATCCAGCCTCTACAGTGCTATGTTAGTGGATGTAGCAAGAAACGTTCTGGCAACTGATAATATCTGTAGCCATAACAGATCCAGCCATTGATTATTGTGGAATTGCTGTGGGACATGAATCAGGAGTGTACTGGGCAATGCAATGGCTTTGGTTTTGTGTTTAATGGACGTACTACGTACCGTAATGTTAATTGTAAATATGTTTATCCATAACCGCACCATGCATTGACTACTCTAGACTTGCTCTGGAATTTAAATCATCAATGAACAGATTTATACAACGTCTGCAGTACTGTAATAATAGCTGTAATCAGTACTGTTTCGTTACTTCTTGATGCCTTGAACGACAATGAGTCAGACGTATGTCACGCTACATTCTCAGTAGATTATAGGTCATCGCTGAACATATTAGTCCAATGGATGCAGTGCAAAGTTGATGAATGTATCAATCAACGTACAGGGAATTGTTAGTATCTTTAGTCATAACCGATGTATACATTTGTTATTCTAAAACTACTGTCGAATTTAAATCATCACTTAGCAGATTAATCCACTGGCTGCAGTAAGCTACTTGTGAATGTATCAACCACCGAACTGGGAATTGTAAGTATCTTTATGCACAACTGATGCCTTCAGTAACTATTCTTGCACTACTGTGTAATTTAAGTCATCTGTGAAGAAATTAATCCAACGGCTACGGTACAATGCTGTTGGCTGTACTTGGTACTGTGTCGTCAGTTGTTAATATCTCGAGCGATAATGGGTTAATCCTTCGTCACTCTAGAATGATGGTAGAACATATGTCATCACTGAGCAGGCTAGTCCCGCGGCTGCAGCACTCTATTGTTGGGTGTACCAACTACAGTGCTGGTAACATCAAATATCTCTGTCCAGAACTGTTGTATAGTTTGATTATTCTAGCGTCGCTGTGGCATTTATGTCGTCAGAGAACAGATTAATACAATGGCTGCAGTACTGTGATGATGGCTGTTCTCGTCCTCCTTTTTGTCAGTTGATAATACCACGAGCTACAACGGATACGTCTCTCGTCATTCTAGACTTGCTATAAAATATACATCATCAATGAACAGGTTTGTTCAACGTAAACCGTGCTCCGTTGATGGGTGTACCAAGTATCATTCCGTCAATTGTAATTGTCTGCCTCCATAGCCGAAGCATACATTGACTATTCTATTATTTCTGTTACACTCCTATAATCAGTGAAAAAATTAGCATAACTGCTAAATTACTGTGATGACAGCTGTACCCAGTACTGCTTCGTCAGTTGATAATGTCCCGAGCAGTGATGGGTAAGTCCCTTCTTTTTCTGTAGTTGCAATAGTAACTAAGTAATCACTGGACTGATTAATCCAGCGGCTACAGTACTATATCGGTGGATGTACATGCTACCCTACTGGAAATTGGAAATGTCGCTAGCTATAACTGACGTATACATAGATTACTCCAGAACCACTGTAGAAATTATATCGCCAGTTAACCGATTAGTGCAGCGGGCGCTATGCTGCGAAAATGGCTGATCTCAAAGCTGCTTTACCAATTGTCTTTATCTCGAGCTATGACGGATATTTCCTTTGCAATTGTAGAATTGCTATGAAATATAAGTCATCATCGTGCAGGAAAAACCAACGGCTACAGTGCTCCCTTGATGGATTTACTGAGTATCGTACCGTCAATTGTAAATTTCAGTAGTCACGACCGTGCTATATCTTGGTCTGAATTGCTGTTAAGCTTAAGTTATCAGGGAACAAGTAAGTGCATCGGCTCTAGTATTGTGATTGTGGCTGTAGTCAGTCCTGTTTCATCAGCTGTTGATATCTCGAGCGATAATGGGTCAGGCCATTCTGAATCAAGGATTGCACTAGTATATAAGTCTTCAGGGAACAAATTAGTTCAACAGTTAAGGGTCGCTGCTGATGGACGCACCAACTGCCGTAGTGGGAATTGCAAATATCTCCAGCCATTATTGATGTATACATTGACTATTCTAGAAATACCGTGGATCTAAATCGTCACTGAAATGATTATTCTATCGGCTACTGTGGTGTGTAGGTGGGTGTACCATCTTCTCTACTGGGAACCGTAAATATCTTTATCTACTACTGATGTATACACTGATTATTTTGGAAATACTGTGCAATATAAAACATCACTGAAGAAATTAATCCAACGGATACAGTACTGTTGTGATGGCTGTACTCAGCACTGTGCTGTCACTTGTCAATCACTCGAGCGGTAGGGGATTTGGCTTTTGTCACTTTAGAACTGTAATATGATATCTGTCACCACTTAAATGATTAATCCAATGGCGGCAGTGCTCTATTTGTGGACACAACTACTACCGTGCTTGGAATTGCAATTATCTCTATTCATAACTGGTGTATACATGGAATATTCTAGGACCACTGTGGAAATTACATAGTCACAGACAGATTAATACAATGTTCTACAGTGCTGTGATTATGGCTGTGCGTAGTGCTGTGTTGTCAGTTGTTAAAATCTCTAGCTATGAGGGATATGCCCTTTGTCACTCTAAATTTGCTATAAGGTCTACAACACTATCGAACGGGTCCTACGAACGGCTACAGTGCTCTGTTGATGGACGTACGGTGAACCGTCTTGTCAATTGCAAATATTTCTAACCATAACCGTACTATTCATTGATTATTCTCGAATTGCTGTTAATCCAACGTTATCAGTGGAAGAATTAGTCGAAAGCAAAAGGTACTGTGACAAGGGCTGTACTCTGCACGGTTTCGTAAATTTCTAACCTCTCGAGGGATAAGGGGACACTCCTTCGCCAGTTTAAAGTTGCAAAATCCCTTATATCATCTCTGAACATATTAATCCAACGGCAACAGGGCTGTGTTGGTGGATGTTCAGAGAACCGTACCGTCAGTTGCTTATAACTCTAGTCATGGCCGTACTATACATCGGCAATACTAGCGTTGCAGTTAAATATTGATTACCAGTACATTAATTAGTCCAACAGCCAAGGTAGTGTGATAATGACTGCACTGTTTGGTCAATTAAGACAGGAGCGATCAAGGGCAGTCCTTCGTCAGTCTATAATTGCAATAGAATTTACATCGCCACTGAGCACATTAATCCAACCGCTGCAGTAGTCTATTTGTGGATGTACCATCTACCGCACCGGGCATTGAAAATATCTCTCCGCACATCTGACGTATGCATTGAAAATTCCAGAGCTACAGTGGAATTTGTATCATCAGAAAATAAATTAACCCTTCCGCGGCGGTAATGTGGTGATTGCTGTATTCAGTGCTGTTATGTCAGATGTAAGCTTCTCTAGTTATAACGGATATGTCCTTTGTCATTCTAGATTTGCGATAGTATCTACATCATTATTTAGCCTCTAAATTGAACGTCTACAGTGCTGCATTGTTGGATGTTCCGAGAAGCGCTCAGTCAAATTTAAATATCTCTGGCCATGACCGTACGATGCATTGATTATTCTGGAATTGCTGTTAAACTTTAATGTCAGTGAACAAATTACTCCAACGGCTAAAGTACGTTGATGAAGGCTGTACTCAGTATTGAATCGTCAATTGTTAATTTCTCTAGCGATAATATGTCAGCCATTTGCATTCTAGAATTGCAAGAGGTATTGTATCATCAGAGAACATATTAATCCAACGTTTCCTGCTATGTAATGATGGCTGCACTCAGTGCCGTTATGGGAATTATTAATTCCTAGAGCTGTTACGGGTCAGTCCTTTGTCATCCCAGATATGCAATAGATCTCACATTATCACTGAACAGGCTTCTTCTAAGGCTAAGGTGCTCTCTCGATGGACGTACTGAGTACCGTGCTGTCAAATGCGAATATCTCTACCCATGACCAAACTATACATTGATTATTCTGGAATTGCTGTTAAAATTAAATTATCCATCTCATATTATTCCAACGGTTAAGGTACTGTGGTAATGGCTGTACTCAGAAGTACTTCGTCAATTGTTAATGTCTGCAGTGGTAATGGATCAGTCCTTTGTCATGATGCAGTTGCAAAGGTATTTATATAATCACTGAAGGTCTGAATCCAACGGCTGCATTACCCTACTGGAAGAAGTATCTACTATTGTACTGGAAAGGTAAATATCTCGGGCCATAGCAGATGCATACGTTGATTATTCTAGCACGACTGTGGAACTTACGTCATCTGTGAAGAAATTGATACAACGGCTACAGTACTCTGATGATGGATGAGCGTTCTCCTGTGTCGCCGGTAGCGAATGTCACGAGCGGTGATGGATGTCTTTTGTCACTTTGTAATTGCAATAGGAACTATATCATTGTTGAACAGGTGTCCCAAGCGGATGCACTGTTTTGTTGATGGATGTACTAAGAACCGTACTGAAGGTTGTAAATATCTCTAGCCATATCTAAAGTACGCATTGATTGCTTTGCAGCTATTGTGAAATATAAATCATCATTGTACAGATCAATCAAATTCTGCAGTGCCATGTCGATGGATGCGCTAAGTACCGTATATACAGATATAAATAACTCTAGCCATAACCGTGCTAAACGTTGATCTCTCTATCCTTGCCTTGGAGTCTACAACATCTGATATCTTATCAACCCAATAATACAGTGCGCTGCTGATCGATGTACTAAATGCCGTACTCACGGTTATAAGTGTTTCTAGCCATAATCGTGACGTACATTGATTATTATAGGGTAGCTTTTTAATATACGTTTTCGGTGATAAAATTAATCCAGCGACTACAGTACAGCGATGATAGTTGTACTTAGCGATGTTTCGTCAGTTGTTAATATCTCGAGAGATAATGGGCGAATGCTTCGCCACTCTAGCTTTGCAATTGAATATAAATCTTCATTTGGCAGGCTAATCCAATTGTTACTGTGATCCATTGGTGAATGTATCCACTCCCGTACTGGGAATTTTAAGTACATCTCTCCATGTCTGATGCATAAATTGAAAATTCTAGAACTACTATGGTATTTATATCATCAGTGAATAGATTAATTCAATGCCTACAGTATCCTGATGACGACTGTTCTCAGTACTGTTATGGAAATTGCTATTCGTTCTGTTGATAGATGTACTATGTACTGTACTGACACTTGTAAATATCTGCAGCCCTAACAGTACCATATATTAATTATACCAGAGTTCCTGTTAAAACTATTACACCAGTGAACAAATTAGTCCATCGTTAAAGTCACTGTGACCATGACTGTGCTCTGAACAGTTTCGTCAATTGTTAATGACTCGGGAGTTAATGCATCAGTCCTGTGGCACTCTAGAACTTAATCATCCATGAACCGCTTAATGAAACAGCTACATTGCTGCATTGGTGGATACCGAACTACTGTTCTGGAAATTGTAATTGCCTCTTTCCGTAACTGATGCAGACGTCGGTTAATCTGGAAAAACTGTATAATTCACATCTTCAGTGAACAACTTAATCCAGCGGCGACTGCACTGTGATGATGGCTGTTCTCGGTACGGTTTCGTTAGTTACTAATACTTCAAAAGATCATGGGTCAATCCATCTTTAATCTGAAAGTGAAGTAGGACATAGGTCATCACTCAACATATTTATCCAATGGCTATAGTGTGCCACTTTTGAATGTATCAACAACTGTACAGGGAATAGTGAATATCTCAACCCATATTTGATGTATATATTGATTATTCCAGAAATCATGCGGAACATAAGCAGTTTCTGCACAGTTAGGTCCGGCAGCTACAGCCCTCTATTGTTGTATTCACCACCTACCGTACTGGGAATTGTAAATACCTCTATCAATAACGTATGTACGTATTGATTATTCTAGAACTTCCGTGGAGTTCATATCATCAGTGAACCTATTAACCCAGCGGATGCAGTATTTCGATGATGCCTGGACTATGTACTCTTATGTGAATTGTTAATACCTCGACCTATAACGTATCAGTATTTTGTCATTCTGGAAACGCTGTGAAGCCGACATCGCCGTTGAGCAGGTTAATTCAACGGCTACAGTGCTCCCTTGATGTACGCACTGAGTACCGCAACGACAATTCTAAATATCTGTAGCCATAACCTTACTATACACTGATTACTCTAAAATTGCTGTTAAACTTAAAGTACAAGTGAACAAATTAGTCCAACCTCTAACGTACTGCCATGGCGGCTATGCTCACTACTGTTTCAACAATTGTTACTGTCTCGAGCGTTGATGGGTTTGCCTATTGTCATTATAGAATTGCAGTGGTATTTAAATCAACACTGAACAGCTTAGTCCAACGGCCAAATTGCTCTATTGGTGTATGAAACGACTACTGTACCGGGAATAGTAAATATCTCAACACATAACTGGTGTATACATTAATTACTCGAGAACTCCTGTGGAATTTAAATCATAAGTTGATAGATTAATCCAACGGCTGCAGTAACGTTATGATGACTGTACACAGGCCGGTTGTGACAATTACTTAAATCTCGAGCTATAACGCATCTGTCATTTGTCATACAAGAATTGCTATATAATCGGCATCATCATTCAAAGGGTTAATCCAACGTCAACTGTGCTATGTTGATGGATCTACTATGTACCGTAACTCGAAATTTAGATATCTCCTGCCATAGACGTACTATGTATTGATTATTACAACTTTGCCTTCAAACATGAATGATCAGTGAACAAATTATTCCGTCGGCTATCTTACTGTGATGATGGCTTTAATCAGTACTATTTTGTCAATTGTTAACGACTCGAGATATAATGGGTTTGCCCTCTGCCACCCTAAAACTGCAGTAGAATATATATCATCGTTGAACTGATAAATCCGACAGCTGCAACAATCCATTTTTAAATGTACCAACTACCGTAATGAGAATTTTTAATATCTGCGGCACTATCTGAAGCATACCATGAATATTCTAGAACTACTGCGGTTCTTAAATAATCACTGAACAGATTAATCGAGCGGCTACAGTCCTTTATCGGTGGATGCTGAAACTACCGCACTGGGAATTGTAACTTTCTCAAACCATAACTGATACATGCATTGATTACTCAAAAACAACAGTGGAATATAAATCATCGCTGAACGGATTAATGGAACGGATACAGTGATCCATTAGTGGATGTTCCAACTGCGGTACTGGGAATTGCAGTTATCCCTGGATATACCTGACATGAACGTTGATTATTCTTGAAAAACGTATAAAGTCATCAGCGGAAAAATTATTCCAACGGCCACGGTACACTGACGATGGCTGCGCATAGTAGTGAGTGGCCAGTTCCTCATGCCTCGAGCTGTAGCTGATCTGCCATTTCTCATTCTTGACTTGCTACCGAACACAAATTACCATTGAACTGGTTAATCCAAGGGCTGCAGTGCACTGGTGATGGATGTACTAAGTACCGTACTGTCATTTATAAATGTCTCTAGCAATAGCCGTACTATGTGTTGATTCTTCTAGGATTGCTGCTATATTGTAGTTATGAGGAAAAATAGAATGATGGCTGTACTCAGTACTGTTTCCGCAATTTTTCATGCTGCGAGCGATAATGGATCTGACCAGTCTAGAATTGCTGTGGAATCTATGTCATAGTTGTACACACCGATCCGACGGCAAGAGTGCGCCGTTGAATAATGTACTATGTGCCTTACTGTCAATGCTATGTATCTATAGCTATATCCGTACTAAGCTTTAATTACTCTAGAATTGATGCGAAACTTACGTTATCAGTGGACAAATGAGTAAAGCGGCAAATGTGATGAGAACATGACGGAATTCAGCACGGTTTCGCCAGTTGTTAATATCTCGAGCAGTAATCCGTCAGTCCTTTGCCATTCTGGAATCGCAATTTGATGTAATTCATCACTGAACAGAATAATGCAACGCCTGCAGTCCTGTGTTAGTTGATGTGTTTCTGGTCATAACTGGTGTATACGTAGATTATTCTAGAACTACTGTGGACTTTATATCATCAGTGAAGGAATTATTCCAATGGCTACAGTACTGTGATGATGGCTGTAATTGGTACTGTGTAACGGATTTGCGTTTTGCCACTCGAGAATTGCAATGGAAAGTAAATCGTCACTGAACAGAGCAATCCAACGGCTGCAGTGCGCTGCTGATGGATGTACTGACAAACATTTTCTGAGTTGTAAATGTCTCTTGATATTACTCATGTATGCATTGACTATTCTAGGACGGCAGTAGTATATAAATCACCACTGAACGGATCAATCCAATTCTACAGTGCCACGTTGGTGGCTGCACTAAGAGCAGTACTTACAATTACATATATCCTTATCCATAACTGTAATATACATTGATCATCCTAGACCTGATTTGGAATTTACATCGCTAGTGTACAGATAAATCAAATTCTACAATGGTCTGTTGATGGATGTACAAAGAACCCCACATAATATTATAACTATCTCTAGCGATAACCGTATAATACATTGATCATTCTATACTTGCTTTGCAATTTACAACATCAGTGAACAAAGTAATCCAGCGGCTACGGTACTGTGATGATGGCTGTGCTCAATACCGTTTCGGCAATGGTTAATATCTTGAGCGACAACGAGTCAGTCCGCTGTCATTCCAGAATTGCCATAATATCTACATCATCATTGCATAGTTTAATTAAACGTATACAGTGCCTTTCTGATGGCTCTACTAAGTACCGATCTGTCAATTGTAAGTATCGCTAGACGTAGCAGTACCATATATTGATTATTCCAGACTTGTCGCTAAATTTAACATATCAGAGGTGAAATTAGACCAACGGCTTAAGTACTCTGATGATGGCTGTACTAAATATTGTTTCGTCAATTTTTAATGTCTCGGCCTATACCGGATCAGCCTTTTGTAATTATAGAATTGCCGAAGGAACAAAGTCACCATTGAACAGATTAATCCAACGGCTGCAGTACTCTAACGGTGAGTGTACCAACTGCCGATCTGTGAATACTTAATATCTATGGGCGTAACTGATGTATAAATTGATCATTCTAGAACTACCGAGGAATTTAACGCACCTCTGAACAGATTTATCCAGCCGCTGCAGTATTGTGATGTTGGTTGTACTCAGTACTGTTTCGTCAATTGTTAATGCCTGGAGCGATGAAAGTTCAGTCTCTTGAAAATCTGGAATCGAAATAGCCTATAAACTGCCACTAAACAGATTAATCCAACGACTACAGTGATCTATTGACGGATGTAGCAACCACCGCCCTGGGAATTGTAATTTTTCCTAGACATAACTGATGCTTACATTGACTATACCAGAACTTCCGTGGAGTATAAATGACCAAGGACGGATTAATCCAACGGCTCCGGTACTGCTACGATTGCTGTGCACAGTACAGTTATACAAATGGTAAACGTCTCTAGCTATAACGGATCGGCCTTCTGCCATTCTACAATTGCTATGTAACGTAAATCGTCACTAATCAGTTGAATCCAACGGCTACAGTGCTCTGTTGATGGATGTATTAAGTACAGCTCTGTCAGGTGTAAATATCTCTAGCCATAACGGAACAAGATACCTATTATTCACGGGCATCCGTTAATCTTAATGTACAAGAGAAGGAATCAGTACAACGGCTAAAGTGCAGTGACGTTGTTTGAAATCCGTACTTCTCTATCAGTTGCTATGGTCTGGAGCGATAGTGGGTGAGACCCTTCCCACTCTGGAATTGCCATAGAGCATGAATCATCACTGAACTATTTCATCCAAAGGCTACATGTCTCTCGTGGCGGATGTTCCAACTACCGCCCTGGGAATTGTAAATACCTCTAACCATAACTGATATATATTATGATTATTCTAGAACTCCTGTGGAATTTGAATCATCAGTGAACAGATTAACCCAGTAGATTCAGTACTCTGATGGTAGCAAAACTCTGTAGTCTTATGTGAGTGTTAAGATCTCGACCTTCAACGGTACTTGTGTTTTGTCATTCTAGAATTGTTGTAGGATGTATATCATCATTGAACGTGATAATCCATCGGCAACAAAGCACCGTTGATGGATGTTCTAAGTACCGTGCTTTAAATTGTAAATATCTGCAGCCATAAACGTACTATGCAATGATAATTCTAGAATTGCTCTTAAACATTTGTTATATGTGAACAAATTAGTCCACCGGCTAAAGTGTTGTGATGATGGCTGTACTAAGTAGCGTCTCGTTAATTGTTAATTTCTCTTGCGATAATGGGCCAGTCCTTTGCCAATCTAGAGTTGCAACGAAATTTAAATGATCGCTGAACAGTTTAATCCAGGGGCTACATTGCTCCGTTGGTGGTTGCTCCAACTACTGTACTGGAGTTGGTATATATCTCCAGTCATAACTGGTGCATACATACAGCATTCTCGAGCCACTGCGAAGTTTAAGTCATCACAGAGCAGACAAATGCACAGACAGCAGCACTGTTATTGTGTATGTACTCAGTACTTCTATGTCAATTGGTAATGTCTAGAGCTTTCACGGTACTGTCTTTGGCATGCTAGAAATACTATAGCACGTACATTATCAAAGAAGAGTTTAATTCTACGGCTACAATGCTCCGTTCATGGATGGACTGTTCTATTGGTGGATGTACCAATTGCCGTACCGGGAATTCTAAATACCACTAGCCATAAATGATGTATACGTTGACTATTCTTGTACTACTTTGGTATTTAAGTGTGCAGCGAACAAATAAGACCAACGGCTGCAGTTCTGTGATGATGGCTGTACTCAGTACTGTTGTGACAGTTGTTAATGTCTCGAGCGATAATGGGTCAGTCTGTTGCCGCTCTAAAGTTGCAATGGAATTTAAATCAACATTGAACAGGACTTCTATCGGCTGCTGTGAACCGTTGGTGGATGCACTAAATACGGTACTGAAAATTTTAAATGTCTT
The DNA here is from genome assembly GCF_001483705.2 of Eufriesea mexicana. Classification (NCBI taxonomy): domain Eukaryota; kingdom Metazoa; phylum Arthropoda; class Insecta; order Hymenoptera; family Apidae; genus Eufriesea; species Eufriesea mexicana. Next base: position 20,735 of record NW_016909555.1, on the reverse strand, counting down.
TACCCATGACCGTACTATACATTGATTATTCTTGAATTACCGTCAAAATTGAGTTATAAGTGAATAAATTATTCGAACGGATATAGTACTGTGATTATGGCTGTACCCAAAACTATTTCGTCAATTGTAAAAGCTTCGAGAGGTAATGGGTCAGTCTTTGTCATTCTAGAATTGCAATATATCCTAAATGATCATTGAATAGATCAATCCACGGCTACACGGCTCTGTTGACGAACGTTCTACGAAACCTACTGAAATTTGGAAATATCTCTAGCCATACCCGTCCTATACAACGACTACTCTAAACCTGTTTTGGAATTTACATCATCAGTCAACAAATTTATCCAACGGGAGCAGCGCACAATTGGTAGATGCATTATCTACTGCTGTGGGAATATTATATATATATAGTCATAACTGAAGTATACACAGATTATTCTAGGTCTGCAGAGGAACTTAAAGCACGTGCGAACAGATTAATCCAACGGTTGCAGCACTGTGCCGATGGCTGCAATCAGTACTTTATGTCATTTGTTGATGGCTGTTGCTATAACGTATCCCCCTTTTGTCACTCTAAAGTGACCATAGGATTCAAATTATCAACCAGCAAGAAAATCAGCGGCTACAGTGTTGTGTTGACGCATGTACTAAGAAACGCACTGTTAACTTGGAATATCTCTAGACATAATCGTCACATACATTGACTGCCCTAGACTTGCTTCGGAATTTAAATGATCACTGAACAGGTTAATCCAATAGCTAGTGCGCCGTACTGGTGGGTGTTCCTACTACCTTACTGGCAATTGTAAATATATTTAGACATGACTGATGTATACATAGATCTTCCTAGGTCTGCAGTGGTATGTAAATCATCAGTGGACAGATTAATAAAACGGCTGGAATGATCTCTTGGTGGACGTTGCATCTACCCTACTGGGAATTGTTAATATCTCCAGCCATAACTGATGTATGCATTGATTACTCTAGAACTGCTGTAGAATTTATGTCATGATTGAGCAGACTAATCCAACGGCAGCAGCACTGTGCTGATGGCTGCACTCAATGCTCTATGCCCACATGCTTATGTTTAGAGACATTGAAGCAGTACTTTGTCATTCTAGGATGGCAATATGGTACAGATAATCACTGAACCTCTTAATCTGGTGGCTACATTGTCTTGTTGGTGGGGGTACCTTGTACTGTACTGGGAATTGTAAATATCTCTAGCCATAACCGAAATATATATTGATTACTCCAGACTTGCTTCGGCCTTTACATCATCACACAGCTAATTAATAGAACGTCTACAGTAATGAGATGATGACTGTACTTAGTCCTGTTTCGTCAATTGTTGGCGTCTCAAGCTCTATTGTGTCTGTCCTTTATTATTCAAGAATGGCTATACCATGTAAATCGTCATTGGACAGATTCATCCTTCGGCCAAGTGCCTGTTTATATATCTACCAGCTAACGTACTGTCAATTCCAAGTATATTCAGCCATAGCCGAAACATACATTGCATACTCCAGAATTTCTTTGGCATTTACGTCTCGAGTGATCAACTTAATGCAACTGCTACAGTGCCTGTTCATATACGTACTAGGTACCGTACCGTCAATTGCAAATATCTATAGCCTTAGCCATGTTATACATTTATTCCTCTAGACTTGAATTGGAACGTACATCATAAATGAAGACATAAACGCAACGGCTACAGTATTGTGATGATGGCTGTACTCAGTAAAGTTTCGTCAATGGTTCATGTCTCGAGCAATAACGTGTCACTCTTGTGTCATTCTAGAATGCAATAGAAAACAAATCACCACTCAACGGAGTGATGGAACAGATGCAGAGTGCTATTGGTGGATGTAACTGGTGCCGTACAGGGAATAGTGAATATCTCTATCCATATCTGACGTGTTCATTGATTATTCCAGAACTTCGGTGGCAGTTGAGTCATCACAGAGAAGACTACTGCAACGGCTACAACGCTTTATTGATTGATACAAGAGCTACCGCAACGGGAGTTGTAAATATCTCCAGTCACAGATGATATCGCTACAGTAGAAATAAAGTCATCAGTGAAGAAATTAATCCAACGGCTAGAGTACTGTGATGATGGCTGTACATAGTAAAGTTTCGTCGATTGTTAATATCACGAGCTGCAACGTATATGTCTTTTGTTATTCTAGAATTGCAGTAGAATGCAAATCATCATTGAACAGATCAACCGAACGGCTACCGTGCTCCGTTGGTGGATGTACCAAGAAACCTACTCTCAACTGAAATCATCTCTAGCCACAATTGTCCAATTCATTGACGTCCCTATACATGCTATGCAATTGAAATCGTCACTCAACATATTATTCCAATGGCTAGAGTGATATATTGGTGGATGTCCCAAATCCCGTACTGGGAATTGCTAATAACTCCAGTCATAACTGGTGTACACATTGATTACTGTGGATCTCCTGTGGAACCTAAGTTACCACTGAACAAATTAATCCAACTACCCCAATGGGAATTGTAAATACCTCTGTCCATAAACGATGCATACACTAATTCTTCTAGAAATGCAGTGGAATTCACATCATCATGGGACATAGCAATCGAACGGCTCCAGTGCTCTATTGGTGCATGTACTGAGAACCGTACTGTCAATTGCAAGTGCCTCATGCCGTAACCGTACTATACATTGATTACCCCAGATTTGATGATAAACTTAAATTATAAGTGAACAAATTAGACGAGCGGCTAGAGAACTCTGACGATGACTGTGCTGAGTGCTGTTTCGTCATTTGTTAAAATCTCGAGCGATAACGGGCCAGTTCCATGTCGCTTTAGAATTGCAATGCGATATGTAACATTGTTGAATAGCTTAATCGCAAGGCGACATTGCCCTATTCGTGTATTTACCAACTACAGCACTGGGAACAATAAGTATCCCTTGCAATGACTGATGAATAAATTGGTTATTCTAGAAGTACTGTGTAACTTATCTCAACGCAGAAAACATTAATCCAACTGCTACAGTGCTCTATTTGTGGACACAACTGCCGCAAAGCGAATTGTAAATACCTCCAGCCATAGATAATGTATGCATTGATTATTCTAGGTCTGCCTTTGAGTTAGGTCTGCCTTTGAATTAGGTCATAAGCGAGGAGAGTAGTCCAACGTCTGCAAAACTGTTGCGGTGGCTGCACACAGTACTTCACGTCAATTGCTAATATCTCTAGCTATAACGTATCTGTCGTTTGCCACTCTACAATTACTATGGAACATACATTAGCATTCAAAATGTTGAGCGAACAGCTACAGCGTTTCGTTGATGGACGAAATAAGCACCGTACTGTCAGTTGTAAATATCTCTATGCATAGTGGCACTATATGTCGGTTATCCTTGAATTGGGGCTAAACTTATGTTATCAGTCAACAAGCTACTGCAACGGCAAATTTTATGTAACCATGGTTGAACTCAGAACGGTCTCTTCAGTTGTCAATTTCTGGACAGATAATGGGCCGGTCACTTGTCACTGTATAATTGCAAGTATATTTATATCATCACCATCCAGCTTAATCCAACGGCTACATTTCTCCATTGATGGATGTCCCAGCTAACGTAGTGGGAGTTGTTAATGTCTCTAGCCATAACTGATGTATACATTGATTACTCTAGAGCTCCTGTGGAACTTAATCCGTAACGTAACAGATTAATCCAGCGGCTGCTGTGATCTGCTGGTGGATATACCAACTACCGTTCCGAGATTTGCAAATATCTGTATGCATAACTGATGTATACGATGACTATTCTAGGACTACGGTGTAACTTACATTATCAGTGGGCAGAATGTTCCAGCGGCCGCAATACCGTGAATATGGCTGCACTCATTACTGTTTCGTCTATTCCTAATATCTGAAGAGATATTGGGCCCGTTCTCTGTGATTCTAGTATTGCTATAGGATATATATCATCACTGAAGTGCTTAATCACACGGCAACATTGCACCATTGGTGGATGTACCAACTACTGTACTGGGAACAGTAAACATGACTAGCCATAGCGGATGCATAAATTGGTTATTCTAGAACTACTGTGTAACTTATGTCAACACTGAAAATAATAATCCAACTGCTACAGTGCTCTATTTGCGGGTACAACAGCTACCACACTGGGAATTGTAAACATCTCTAGCCGTAACTGATGCGTGCGCTGCTTACCCTAGAACGGCTGTGGAACTTATATCGTAAGTGGATAGATTAATACAACGCAGGCAATAATGTTATGATGGACGCACAAACTACTCTTATGTTAATTGCTTATATGACAAGATATTAGCAGCTCAGACTTTTGTCGTTATAGAATTACTACAGAATATACAACTATAAAAGCGAACTGCTAAAGTGCACAGTTGATGCATGTAATAAGAAACATATTGTGAGTTGTACGTATCTCTATCGAGAATGGTACTAAATATTGTTTATTCTAGAATGGAGGGTAAATATATGTTATCTGTGAGCAAAGATACTGTGGTGATGGCTGTATTCAGTCATGTTCCGCCAATCGTTAACGTCTCGAGCAATTATGGGCCAGTTGTTCGTCATTTTAGGATTGCAATAGGATACACATCATCACTGAGCCCCTTAATCGGTTGGCTACACTCCTCTGTTGGTAGCTGCACTGGCTTCTCTGCAAGGAATGTTAAATACATCTCGCCATAAATGATGTGTACGTTGACTGCTCTGGACCACCTGTGGAACTTGAATCGTCCCTGGACAGATTAATCGAACGGATGCCGCGCTCTAATGGTGGATGCACCAACTACAGTACTGACAATTGTAAACACTTCTATCCATAAACGATCTATACATCAACATTCTAGATCTGCTGAGGAACCCATGTCATCATAAAGCAGATCAATGCAACGGCCACAGTGCTGTATTGGTGGTTGTACCAGTGACCGTACTGACAATTGCAAATATCTCAAGCCATATCGGTACAATAAATTGATTATCCCAGATTTGATGTTAAACATAATATATCTGTGAACAAATTAGTCCAATGTCAAGAGTACTGTGATGATGACTGTACTCAGTACTCTTTCGTCATTTGTTAATGTTTTGAGAGATAATGCGCCAGTCCATTTTCAATCCAGAGATACAATACAACACATATCATCGGTGAATCGCTTAGTCCCACGGCTGCATTAATCTAATGGTGGATGTACCTGCTACTTAACTGGGAATAGTAAATGTCTCTAACCATACGTGACGCATACATTGATTATTCTAGAACTACTTTATAACTTATGTTGTCCATGAGCAGATTAATACAACTGCCACTGTTCTCTATTGGTGGATGCATCAGCTTCCGAACAGAGAATTGTAAGTATCTCCAGCCATAGCTGATGCATACATTGATTATACTAAGACTGCCGTTTAATTTAAATCATAAGTGAAGAGACTAATCCAGCGCCCGCAATACTGTTATGATGGCTGCGCAGTGTACCCTTACGTGAATTCTTAATGTCTGAAGCTAAGACGGATATGACTTTTGTCGTTATAGAGTTGCTATAGGATCAACAGGCTAAACCAACGGCTACAGTGTTCCGATGCTGGCTGTACTTAGTAGCGTACTGTGAATTATAAATATCTGTATCCATAGCCGTACCATGCATTAATCAATCCAGGATTGCTGTTAAACCTATATTATAATTGAAGAAATTAATGCATTGGATAAAGTGCTGTGACGATATCTTTAATTAGCATTGTTCCGTCAATTGTTAATGTCACGAGAGGTAATGGGTCTTTCTTTTTCCAATCTAGAGTTGCAATAGAATTTCCTTCGCCAGTAAACAGGTTATTCCAACGGCAACAATGCTGTATTGGTGAACGTACCAGCTACTTTACTGGGAATAGTAAATATCTCTAGCAATAGCCGATTTATACTCTGATTGTTCTAGAACTGCTGTGGAATTTAGGTCCTCTGTGAACAAATTAATACAACTACTACAGTATTGTGACGTTGCCTTTACTCATTATGGTTTCGTGAATTGTTAGTTACTCGAGCGACCATGGGTCAATACTCTGTCATTCTAGAATTTCAGTAGAATATAAATCATTCCTGAGCAGATCAATCCGACGGCTACAGTGATCTATTGGCGGTGGTACCAACTACAGCACTGCGAATTGTAAATATCTCTAGCAATAACGGGGGTGTATATTTATTCTTCTATAGCTGCTGTGGAACTTAAGCCATCAGTGAACAGATAATTCCAGTGGCTGCAGGACCCTGCTGTTGGCTGTACTTAGTACTGTTTCGTCAATTGTTAATGTCACGAGCGGAAATAGACCTGTTGCTTCTCATTCTGAAATTGCTGTATGTTTAAGATTATCAGTGAGGAGACTATTACAACGGATACAGTCCTCTGCTGGTAGATGTACTCAGTAGCGTCCTGCCGATTGTAAATATCCCTAGCATTAGTACATCAAGTAACTGACTACTCTAGAATTGCTGTGGAGTTAAACACATGAGTCAGCAAGTTAATCCAACAGTTACAACGCGGTGACAATGAATGTGCTCAATAATGTATTACCTATTGCTAAAATCTCCAGCAATGACTCAAGCATCAATTGTTCATTCCAGATTATCCTTAGCGACAATTAGTCTGCTCATTGACCATTCTAGAACAGTAATATAACTTAGGGCTTCTTAGGACAGGTTGGTATAATGGCTATAGTTCTTCGTAGAATAATATACTCAGTACTGTATGTTGAATAGTAAATATCTCGAGCGACAGTGTTTTTTCCATCTGACATTCTAGAATTGCTATATAACTTAAAACGTCAATTAGTAGGTTAATCCAGCGAACTCAATAATTTGTTAATTGTTGTAGCCCATAATGTATTGTCCACGATTACTCTCTTCAACTATAATTGATATTTCTTTCGTTTCTCTAGGATAGCTATAGAATTTAGATTACAAACGAATATATTAGTAGCTCGGATATAGCACAGTTTCAATGCCTGTACTTTGTACTTTATTGTGAACGTATACTGTCTAGAGCGACAATTGATCCCCCGTTTGTAGTTATAGAATTGATACACATTTTAAATCAGCAGTGATCAGATTCATTCATCGACTATAGTAACATCTTGGTTCCCGCACTCTGCCCTGTTCTGTCCATTGTCAATCATCCTAGGGATAATAGACCTATCCATTGACCATTCTACAGGTGCAGTAGAAAATAGATGAATAGGGAATAGGTTAATCCAGTGGATCTGGTGCTGTTTAAATTGCTATACGCAGTGCAGTGCTTTCAATTGTCAATACACTTAACCAGCGAACTATCCAGTGATCTTTCTAGAACAGCAATGTAATTCAGATCGGCCTAGAATAGGTTATCACAATGTCTGTAGTACTACGTTGTTGGCTATGCTCAGTACGAGCTGTCAATCACCATTACTTCCAGCCATGACGGACTTATGTTTTCATCATTCCAGAACTGCTATAGAGCTTAAGTCATCGGTGAACAGATTATTCCAACTGCTATGGTGCTCTTCATATAGATGTACTATGTACTGTTCACCGAATTGTAAATGTCTCTAGTCGCAGATGACCTATACGCCGATTATTCCTGGGACAGGTTGATAAAATGACTATAGATCTTCGTTGATAGCTATACTCAATACTCCGTTGTCTATTCTGAACGTCTCGAGCAACAACGGATCTGTCTTTCGACATACCAGTACGTTGTATGATTTAATCACCAGCGAACGGACTATTCAGAGGCTGAATTACTGTGATAATTCATGCACTCTGTACTGTAATGTCAATGGTTACTCTCTTCAGCGACAATTTATGTTTCTTTTGTCATACCTAATTTGCCACAGAATTTAAATCATCAGTGAATAGACTCATGAAACGTCTACATTACTCTGCTCATAACTGCATTCAGCGCTGTATTTTCAATTGTTAATACATCCATCGACAATAAATCCATACATTTTTCATTTTCGAATTGGTGGACAACGTAGATGATCAGGGAATATATTAATGAAATGTATCTGGGACTGTTACTGTTGCTGTAGTCAGAGCTGTGTTTTCAATTACCAATGCCCTTAAGTATAATTTATCTATCCAGTGATGATTATCGGATGGAAATGTGGCTTCCATCATATTAGAACAGGTTGTCGCAATGGCTGTAGCATTGTGCAGATGGCTATGCTCAGTACCAGGTTGTCAATTCTGAACACATCGAGCAATAATAGTTCCGTCTGCGCTCATTCTAGAATTGCTGTATAATTTATATCTGCACTGAACAGATTAATCCAACGGCTACAGTACATTGATGGTGGCTGTCTTGAGTACACTTATGTAAATTGCTATTGCCTCGAGCTACAACGTATCTGTCTTCCGCCATTCTATAATTGCAAATTGAAGATAAATCATCACTGTACAGGTTAGTCCAACGGCCACAGTGCTCTGCTGATGGATTTACTCAGTTCCGTCCTGCCAACTGTAAATACCTTAGCTATAACGGACCAATAATTTATTATTCAAGAATTGCTGATAAATTTGAACTAACAGTCAGGAAATTCGTCCAACGGCTGAAGTACTATGTTCATGGATGTACTCAGTACCGTTTTGTCAATTGCTAATACCTCGTGCCATAATTGGTCAATTTACTCTCACTCTAGAAATGATATAGGACATAAATACGTCTACAGCGCACTATTGGTGGATGTATTTATCACCGTACTGTCAATTTTAAATAGCTCTAGCAATAATCGTCATATACATTGGTTATTCTATAATTGCCGTTAAATTTAGGTTATCTGTGATCAAATTAGTCCAACGGCAAAAGCACTGCGCTGGCCGCTATACTCAGAACTGTTTCGTCAGTTGTTAATATCTTGAGCAATAATGGGTCAGTCCTTTGTCATTCTCGAACTCCAATAGGATAAAGATCTTCAGTGAGCATATTAATAAAATGGCTACACAGTTCTCTTGGCGGACGTACCAACCACCGTACCGGGAATTGTAAATATTTCTGTCCATAACTGATGAATACATTTATTATTCTAGGACTACAATGGAATCTACACCATCAGTGAACTGACTAATCCAAAGGCTGAGCTACTACGATGGTGGCTGCACTCAGACCTTTGATGTCAATTGTTAACTTCTCGTACTATAACAGACCCGTCTTTGCCATTCTAGAAATGCTAAAGAAGAAAAATCAGAATGGTACAGGTCAACTCAACGGCTACAGTGCACTGTTGTAGGATGTACTAAGTACCGTACTGTCATTTGTAATTATCTGCTAACCACCGTACCGGGAATTGTAAATATTTCTGTCCATAACTGATGAATACATTTATTATTCTAGGACTACAATGGAATCTACACCATCAGTGAACTGACTAATCCAAAGGCTGAGCTACTACGATGGTGGCTGCACTCAGACATTTCATGTCAATTGTTAACTTCACGTACTATAACAGACCCGTCTTTGCCATTCTAGAAATGCTAAAGAAGAAAAATCATAATGGTACAGGTCAACTCAACGGCTACAGTGCACTGTTGATGGATGTACTAAGTACTGTACTGTCATTTGTAATTATCTGTAGCCATCACTGTACTGTGTATCGAATATTCTCGAGTTGTTGCTAAACTTATACCATCAGTGGGCAAACAGGTTCAACGACTAAGGTACTGAGGAGAAGGCTGGTCACAGTACTGGTTCGTCAATTGTTGTTCGGAGAGATGACGGGTCAGCCCTTCGTCATCCTAGAATTAAAATGGTATTTATATCATCACTGACGAGATTAATGCAACTGCTGCATTGCATCTATTGCTAGATGTACCAACAACGGAGCAGTGAGTTGTTAATGTCTCTTCCCATAACTGTTGAATACGTTAGATATTCTTGAAATACAGTGGAAATTAAATCATCGCTGAGCAGAATAACACATCGGCTACAGTGCTGTGATGTTGGCTGCGTTCGGAACCGTGTTGTGTGTTGTCAGAGTTTCGATTAGTAATGGACCTGTCTCTTGTCATTCTAGAAATGCTATAGACTCTTAATCATCATTGAACATATCAATCCAACGCTTACATTGCCATGTTGAAGGATGTAATAGGAGACGTACTGTCCATTGTAAATACTACAAGCCATAACCGCACGCTACATTTATTACCCTAGACATGCTTTGGAATTTAAATCGTCACTGAAATGGCTATTCCAACGGCTGCAGTGATCTCTTGGTGGATGTACCAACTAACGTACTGAGCATTGTTAACATCTCTATACATAACAGATGTATACACTGATCATTCTAGAACTTCTGTGAAATACATGTCATCAGTGTACACATTAATCCAACGGCTATAGTACAGTGATCATGGCTGTAATCAGCACGGTTACGTTACTTGTTAGTATCTGGAGCGTTAACGGGTCAGCCATTTACCACTCTAAAATTGCAATAGAACATTAATCATCACTTAACGGATTGATCCAACGCCTGCAGTGTTCTATTGATGGATGTTCTTAATACCTTACTGGGAATTGTAAACATGGCTAGACACAACAGACGTATACATTGATTATTCTCGATCTACTGTGGAATTTAAATCATCACTGAACATATTTATCCAGTTCCTAGAGTGCTCTTGTGGCGAATGTTCCAGCTACAGTACAGTGAATTGTTCATACCACTAGCCATAGCTGATGTATGCACTGATGGTTCTAGAATAACTGTGGAAGTTATATCATCACTGAATAGGGAAATGCAAAGCCCGCTGTGCTGTATTGGTGGACGTAGCAGCTACCGTTCTGGGAATTGGTAATACCTCCATCCGTATCTGACGTATACCTTGATTATTGCCGAAATGCTGTGGAATATAGATCGTCAGTGAACAAATTAAGCCAGCAGCTGCATTACTCTGGTAATGGCTGTAATCGTTATCCTCATGTCAGTTGTTAATGCAACGAGCCATAACGGATGAAACTTTTGCCATTCCAGACTGGATATAGAAACTAAGTCATCATTGAACAGGTAAACCCAACGGCTACAGTGACCTGTTGATGGATGTACCAACTATCATACAGGGATTTGTAAATACCTCTAGCCATAGCCGTACTATACGTTGATAACCCTAGACTTGCTTTGGCACCTACATCATAAGTAAACAAATTAATCCAACTGCTACAGTACTGTAGTGATTCCAGTACTCAGTACCATTTCGTCAGTTGTTAATGTCTCGAGCGATAATGGGTAATCCACTTGTCATTCTGTAATTGAGATCGTATCTGCATCATCATTCAGCAGGGCAATCCAACGGCCACTGTGCCCTCTTGATGGATGTAATAAGAACAGTACTCTCAGGTGTGCATATTACCAGCCATAACCGTCCTATACATGTAGGATCGGGATGAGTAAATGGGCTAAAGTATTGTTGCCTTCTTTCTTAGTAAAATACAATAAATCATTACTCCTTTCCACATCTATACCCACGTTCTCTCTTCTCAATCTGTCGGCAACGTATTCTAAACACTCAGGCGCATTCATAAACCATCACCAGCTTATCGCATTCGGCTCTATCATAATCATCCCTTCCATTCGAACATCTTCCACGCGGTCACTTTCGTTCTATGCTCACACACACTTACCATACCTTCAGGGCTGTCCTTACGTTTCATTCCCATATACAAAGATTACTCTGCACTTGTTTTGGAACCTACACCATCAGTGAAAAATTAACCCATCGACTAGTGTGCTCAATTGATGGACGCATCGACTAGGGTACCGGATATTCTAAATATCCCTAGCAGTAACTGATGTATAAATCGGTTAGCCTAGAGATAATGCGGAATTTTAGTCATCAGTGATTAAACTTATCCAACGGCTAAAGTAATGTGATGATGCCAGTACCCAGTACTGTTTCGTCATTTATCAATTTCACGAGCGACGATGAGTCAGTCCTTTGTCATTCCAAAATGTCAATAGGGTATAGGTTATCACTGAACAGATTAATCTAATGACTACAGTGCTCTATGCGTGGTAGCATGGACTACCGTACTGAGAATTGTAAGTATGTATAGCCAATTCCGTAATATGCATTGATTTCTCTAAAAATGCTTCGACATTTGTGTCATTAGTGAACATATTAATCCAACCGCAACAATACTGTCATGACGCCTGTACTTAGTACTCTTTCGTCAATTTGTAACGTCTTGAGAGGTATTGCGTCAGTCCTATGTCATTCTAGACTAGCAATAGTGCTTACATCATCCCTGAACAGCTTAATCCAACGGCTACATTGCTCTACTAGTGGATGTACAGTCAACTGTGCTTGGAATAGTAAATACTTCTAGCCATAATTGATGTATTTATTTACTTCTCTAGAAATACTGTATAACTTAAATCATCACTGAAGAGACTAATCCAACGTCTACATAGCTCTATTGGTGGATACACCAAACACAGCACTGGGAACAGTAAATGTCTCCGGCCATAACTGATATATGCACTGATTATTCTAGAACTATTGTGAATTTCATATAATGAGGGTATAGATTAGTGCAACGTCTGCTGTAATGTTATGACAACTGCACACAGTCCAGTTGTGTTAATTGTTAACATCTGGAGCTATAACTTGTCTGTCCTGTGTCAATCTACAATTCCTTTGGAGTCTACATTATCAATGAACTGGTTAAACGAACGACTACAGTGCTCCGTTGATGGATGTGCTACGTACCGTACTGTCATTCGTTAATATCTGCTGGTAGAAATATAAAATGCATTCATTATTCCAGAATTGCTGTTAAACTTATATTGTCGGTGAGCAAATTGTTCCAACCGCTAAAGTAATATGATGATGGCTGTACCCAGTACCGTTTCGTCAACTTCTAATCTCCTGGGCGATAATGAGTCAGTCCATTTTCATTCCAGAACTGCAATAGAGTTTATATCATCACGGAGAGGACTAATACAATGGCTACTGTGTACTATTGGCGGGTCTATCAACTAACGTACCGGGAATTGTAAATAACTCTGTACGCAACTGATGCTTGCATTGATTATTCTAAAACTACAATTGAACTTAAATCGTCAATGGACAGATTAATAGATCGGCTACAGTACGGTGATGATGGCTGTTCATGGTACTGTGCTGTCACTTGTTAATATCTCGAGGTATAACGGGTCTGCCTTTTATAATTCTGGAATTGCTACAAAATATAAATCATCATTGCAGAGGATCATTCAGCGGCTGCACAGCTCTTTTAACGGATGTACTACGTACCGTACTCTCAGATGTAAATATTTTTGGGCATAACGGCGCTATATATTGATCATTCAATCTTTGCTGTTAAACACCAGTTATCAGTGAACAAATTATTCCAACGTATACAGAACTGTCATGATGGCTTTTCTCAGTACTATGCTGTCAGTTGTTAATATCTCGAGCTGTAATGGCTCTGTCCTTTGTCATTCTTGAGTTGAAATATAATTTTATCACCACTGAAAAGATTAATCCAGCGGCAATGGTATTGTATTGGTGGTTGTAACCAATACCGTACTGGTAATTTTGAATGTATTAAGCTACAATTGACTTATGGTTTGATTTTTCTGGAACTACTGCGGAATTCATATCATCACTGAAGGGACTATTCCGACAGCTACAGTGCTCGCACGGTGGATGAACCCACTACCGTACTGCGAATTGTAAATATGCGTATCCTAACTGGTCTACACCTACATTACTCTAGAACCGCTGTAGAGCTCAAAAGAGCATTAGACAGATCAATCCTGCGCTTTCATTAGTGCGATGATGGTTGTAGTCGGTACTGTTACGCCAAATGTTTAAGTCTCGAGCGGATATGCATATGTCTATTGCCATTCTAGAACTGTTATAGAATCTACATCATTATTGAACAAGATAATCCACCGCCTACATTGCTTTGTTGAAGAATGTGCTAAATACCGTTACCCAATTGTAAATATCTCTCGCATAACAGTACTATTCGCCGATCAATCAAGAATTGCTGCTAAACATCAATGTTATGTGAACAAATTGTTCCACCTGCAAGTGTACAGTGACGACGACTGTACTCAATAGTGTTTCGTCACATATTAATGTCTACTGCGATAACGGGACAGTCCTTTGTCATTCTTGAATTTCAATAGAACTTACATCATCGCTGAACAGAATAAACCAGCGGGTATTGTGCTCAATTGGTGAATGCACTGACGAACGTGCTGTCAGTTGCAAACATCTCTTGCCATAAACGTACAATACATTGATTATTCTAGAATTGCTGTTAAATTTAAGTAGCCAGTGCTCCAGTTGGTCGAACTTATAATGTAATGTGGTCATGGCTGTTCTCAGTACCGCTTCGTCAACTGATAACGTCTCGAGCAATAATGGGAAGGACCTTCGTCATTCTAGAATTGAAATAGAATTCTAATCATCACTGGACAGATTATTGCAGCAACGGCAGTGCCCTATTGTTGGGTGTACCAACCACCCTCCTGGGAATATTAATTATCCATCCCCGTGACTGATGTATACATTGATTATACTGGAACGACTATGGAAGATAAATCACCAGGGACAGGTTAACCCAACGACTGCAATGCTCTAATGGTGGACGTACCAACCATCGTACTGGGAATTGTAAATGACTCTATCCATATCAGATGCGTGCATTCATAATTCTGTAGCTACTCCGCAATTTAAGCCGTCTATGTACATATTAATCCCACGGCAACGGTACTTTGATGATGGCTACGCTTAGTACTATGTTGCCAGCTGCTAATTTCTCGAGGGGAAATGGATCCGTCATCTGTCATTCTAGAATTGCAATAGAATATGAATTATCACTCGACCGGTTAATCAAACGAATACTGTGCTCCATTGTTGAATGTACCATGTACAAACCTAGGAATTGTACTTATACCTAGACATAACTAATCAATACATTTGCAATTCTAGAAGTACTGTTGAATTTAAATCATAAGGAACAGATTAATCCAACGGCTGCTCTACTGCTTAGATTGCTGTACACACTGCCGTTATGTAAATAGTAAACACCTCGAGTTGTAACGGATCTGTCTGATGTCATTCTGGAATTGATCTAGAATATAAATCCTCATTAAACAGTTTAATCCCACTGCTGCAGTTCTCTGCTAATGCATCTACTATGTACCGTACGGACTATTGTAAATGTCTCTAGGCATAACGGTACTATGTCATATTTGTTCTCCAATTGCAGATAGACATAAGTTATTAGTGAACAAATTAGTCCAACGGTTAATGTACTGTGATGATGACTGTGTTTAGTACAGCTTGGTCAGTTGTTAATATTTCGGGCGTCAATGAGTCAGTCCTTTGTCATTCTATATTTGAAAATCCATTTTAATTATTATTGAACAGCTTATTCCGTTGGCAACGTTGCTCCATTGGTGGATGTCCCAACAACATTACCAGGAGTAGTAAATACGTATAACTGATGCATATATTGATTATTCCGGAAAACCCTTGGAATTTAAAACATCACATAACAGATTAATGCAATGGCTATTGCGCTGTATTGGCCTATGTACCAACTGCCGTACTGGGAACAGTAAATACCTTCATTCGTAACTGATGTATACCTTGTATATTCTAGATTTTCGGAGGTATTTGAACAATCAGTGGACATGTTATCACAGCAGATGCAGTAATCTGATGATGGCTGAGCTCTGTTCTGCAACGTCAATTGTTGATATCCAGATCTGTAAGGGATATGTCTCCTTTCATTCTAGAATTGGTATAGAACGTACGACATCATTGAACAGGTTAATGCAACGGCTACAGAACTCTGTTGATGGAAGTACTACGCAGTCTACTGTAAGTTGCGAGAATTTGTAGCCGTAACCGTACTATAAATTTGTTATTCTATAATTGCTGTTAAAACAAAACTTTCAGTGGACAAATTATTCTATCGGTTGATGTACTGTGATGAATGCTGTACTCAGTGTTGTTATGCCACTTGTTAATACCTCGGTCTGCAACGGATCTGTCTTCTCTAATTCTAGAATTGCTATAGAATCTACATTTTAGTTAAGCAGGTTAGTGCCCTATTGGTGGATGCGCCAACTACCGCACTGGGAATTGTAATATCTCTAGCCAGAACCCATGTATACTTTGCCTATTCTCGCGCTATTGAGGAATTTGTCATCAGTGAAGAAATTATCCTAACGGCTACAGCACTGTGAGGATGGCAGTACTCTGCGCTGTTATGTCAATTGTTCATAATTCGAGAGGTACTGAGTCTGTACCATGTTATTCAAGAATTGCAATAGTATACGGTACTATTCCGAGCAGATACATGGTAATAAGTGGTCAATTGTTAGTTTCTCGAGATGTTGCGGACCTCTCTTTTCTCATACTAGAGTTGCTACAGAAACCATATCGTCATTCAGCAGGTTAATCCAACTGCTACAGTACACTGATGATGGTTGATCTACGTGCCGTGCTGTCAGTTGTAAATATCTCTGGCCATAACGGTACTATGTACTGATTATTCCAGAATTCCTGTTAAATTTATCTTATCAGTGAAGAAGTTATTTCGACGTCTAAAGGAACGTGATTACGGTTATACTCTGAACCGTTTCATCAATTGTTAATATCTCGAAAGATAAAGGGTCAGTCCTTTGTCACATGATGGCAACATGAATTTGACGTAATAGGTATCGTACTGTCAATTTTAAATATCGCTAGCCATAACAGTTCTATACATTGATTATTCTAGAATTTCAGCTTAATTTATATTATCAGTGTACAAATTAGTCCAAATGCTAAAGAACTGTGGTAATGGCCGTACTCAGAACTCTTTCATCAATTATCAATATCTCGAGTGATAACGGGTCAGCCCTTTGTCACTCTAGAATTGCAATATGATTTAAAACATCTCTGAGCAGATTATTCCAACGGCTAAAGTGCTCTAACGGTTGATGAACCAACTACCGTATTGGGTATTTTAAATATCTCTAGATCATGACTAAAGTATAAATTGATTATTCCAGAACTGCCGTGTAATTCAAATCATCGCTGAAAGGATTAATCATACGGCCACTGTGCTGTATAGTTAGATGCATTAAATACACTACTAGAAATTGAAAAAGTCTTTAGATATAACTTATGCATGGAATGATTATACTAGAAATACTGTGGATTATAAACCACCAGTGAACAATTTAATTGAGCGACTACACCAACCTGATGATGGCTGTACATAGCACTGAGTGGTCATTTGTTAATATCTCGAGACATAATGGACATGCCATTTCTCATTCTAGAATTGCTACTGAATACCAATCATCATGGAACTACTTAACCCTGCTGCCGCAGTGCACTGTCGATTAGTGCAATAAGAACCGTACCGTCAATTGTAAATGTCTCTTGCCATAACCGTACCATACATTGATAATTGTATAATTGCTGTTAGATTTAAGTTATCAGTGGACACATTAGTCCTAAGGCTAAAGTACTGTGGCGATCGCTGTACACAGTACTGCATCGTAAATTTTGAATATCTAGAGCGATAGTGGGTCAGTCCTTTGTCACTCTAGAATCGAAATATGGAATAAAACATCTCTGAGCAGATTAAACCTATGGCTACAATGCTCTATTGGTGGATGTAGAATCTACCATACTGAGAAATTTAAATATCTCGAGATTTCACCTGAAGTATACATTGATGATTCTAGAACTACTGTGGAAGCTAAATCGTGAGTGAACAGATTAATCCAACTGTTAGTGGAGTGTGATGATGGCTGATTTCAGTAATGTTATGTCAGTTGCTATTATCTCGCGGAATGACGCATCTGTCCTTTGCAATTCTGGAATTGCTATAGAACAGAAATCATTATTGAACAGGTCAAAACAACAGCTGCAATACTCTCCAGATTGACTGAATTTGTACCGAACTGGGATTTGTAAATATCTCTGCCCATAACTGATGTACGCATTGATTACTTCAGAGTTACTGCGGAAATTCAATCAACAGTGAAGTAATTAATTCAAAGGCATAAGTACACTGATGATGGCTGCACTAAGTACTGTTTACTCTATTGTTAATGTCTCGAACGATGATGGTTCTGCCTTTTGTCATTCCCGAACTGCCATAGAACAGAATTCATTATTGAACATGTTAATACAACTTCTGCAATACTCTCCTGATGGTGTTCCAGCTACCGTGCCGCGATTTGTTGATATCTCTAGCAATATCGAATGCATACGTTGGATATTCTAGGATGACTGTGGAATAGTAACCGCCACTGGTTAGATTAATCCAATGGCTACAGTGCCGTATTTGTGGATGAACCAACTGCAGCAGTGTGAAATGCAAATATCTCTAGCTATAGCGGATGCATACGTAGATTGATCTAGAACTACAGTAGAATTTAAGTCGTCAGTGGACAGATTAATCAATTGGCGGCAGGACTGTGACGATGGCTGAGTTCAGGACTGTTGTGTCAGTTGCCCTCATCTCGCGCTATGACGCATGTGCCTTTTGCCATTGTAGATTTAATATAGAATGTAATTCGCCACTGTACAGGTTAATCCAACAGCAGCAGCGATTTTTCGATGGACGTATATAAAACCGTACTATCAATTGGACAAATCCCTAGCCATAACCGTACTATAAATCGACTACGCTAAATTTGCTTTGCAATTTATGCAGTCACTGAGCAGATTAATGCAACGGCGAGAGTAACTTATCGGGGACGTAACAGCCACCGTACTGGGTATTGTATATATCAGCAGCCATAACTGATGTATACATAGGTTATTCTAGAAATAGGGTTAAATTTTAATCATATGTGAACAGATTAATCTAACGGCTGCAGTAATGTTATGATGGCTGTCCTCAGTACTTTTGTGTCAATTGTTAATAACTCGAGCGACAGTGGGGCATACCCTTGTCTTTCTAGAATTGCAATATAAATACTCTCGTCACTGAACAGACGAATTCAACGGCTAGTGTGCTGTATTGGTGGTTGTAGCAACTACGATGCTGTGAATTGTTAACATCTCTCTTCGTATCTGATGTATCCTTTGGTTATTCTAGAACTACTGAGAAACCTATATCACCACTGGACAGACTAATTAACGGCTACAGTACTGTAATGGTGGCTACACTTAGTACTGTGTTGCCAGCTGTTAATGCTTCGACAGGTGCAAGACCTGCCACTTATCATTCTAGCATTGCAATTGATTGTAGATCATCATTGAACAGATTAATCCAAAGGCTTCAGTGCCCTGTTAATGGGTTTACTAGGAGCCGTGCTGTCAATTGTATACGTATCTAGGCTTAACCATAAAATACAACGTCTACCCTAGACTTGCTATGGAATTAAGGTCATCACAGTCCAGTTTCATCGACGGCTACTCAGCTTTATAGGCGGATGTACCAACTACCGTGCAGGGAATTGCCAACATCTCCGTACGTAACAGATGTATACACTGATTATTCTAGAACTCCTGGGGATAAAAATCATCAGTGAACAAATTAATCCAACGGATATAATACAGTGATGACGACTCTGCACAGTACTGCTTCGTTACTTGGTAACGTCTAGAGCGATAGTGGGCTCAGTATATAACCATTCTACAATAGCGATGGATCTTAAATCACCACGGAACCGAATAATTCATTGGGTACAGTGCTATCTTGGCAGATGTACAAACCACCCTGCTGGAAATTGTTAATATCTCTAACCATGACTTGTGTATACGTAGATTATTCCAGAAATACTGTAGAAATTGAGTATTCAGTGAACAGATTAATCCAACGTCTGCAGTATTGTGACGACGGCTGTACTTAGTACCGTTATGTCAATACTTAATATCTCGAGCTGTGACGCATCTGTCTTTTGTCATTCTATAATTGCAATAAAATCTATATCATCATTAAACAGACTAATCCAAAGACCGAAGTGCTGTGTGGGTGTATGCACTATGTATCATACCCTCAATCCTATAAATCCCTAGTCATAAACGTACTATACATTGATTACACTAGAATTGCTGTAGAACTAAATTCATCGGTGAGCAAATTAATCCAACGCCAAGCTTAATGTGGTGATAGCCGTACTCAGTCATGCCATGTCAGTTCTTAACTCCTGGCGTTATAATTGGTATGTAATTTGTCATTCTAGCGTTGCTATAGAATCTAAATCATCTTTGAACGGATTAATCCAACGGCTACAGTGGTCCGGAAATGCTAGAACTAAGTGCCGTACTGTCGATTGTAATTGTCGCTAGGCGCAACTGTACTATACTTTCATTATCCTAGAACTACTGGGGATCCTGTATCGCCAGTGGAAATGCTAATACATCGCCTATAGTACTGTGATGATGGCTTTTCTCAGTACTTAGTTCCGAATTGATAATATACCAGGCGGTAGCCTACCTGGCTTTTGTCATTTCAAAATTGCTATAGAATTTATATCATTTGTGACCTGGTTGAGAAAGCCATTTCAGTGCTCTGAGATTACTATACTCAGCACTGTATTGATATATGTCAATATCTTCAGCTGCAATTCTCTATCCATTGACTGTTCTGCAATTGCTGAAGAAATTAGATGACCAGTGAACAGATTATTTTAATGGCTATAGCAGTGTGTAGGCGGCTACACTCATTATTTCATTGTCATTCGACAATACCAATACAGATATTCGA
>NW_016909554.1:0-983 GCF_001483705.2 Eufriesea mexicana | reverse complement strand
CAAATATTGCTGGCCTCCCCAGCGCCGGCAGGATATAGTAGAGCACAGTGGATCGCAGAAAACAGCCAAAAAACATTGTACAGCGCGATAGTCGAGGCTGCTCTTCCCAAAATTAACCTAACCTAAACTAATTAAACGTGACCCATCTCCACCTAACATGCCACGACCACTATTGCTGGCCTCCCCGGGGTCGAGCAGAGTATAGTAGAGCAAGGTGGAGCGCAGCAATTCTCCGAATAGCATTGTACGGCACAAAAGTCAAAGCCATCGCAACCAAACCTAGCCAAACGTATCATGACCGTAAGTAACATTACTCTATCTAACGTGCCGCGACCACTATTGCTATCCCACCCAGGGCCGAACAGAATATGTTTGAGCTCAGTGAAGAACAGGAATCCATAAGATCGCAGTCTATAGCAGAAAGGTCAAAGCTATCCTAACCGAACTTGACGTAGCCTATCCTAACCATACGTAGCCCAACTCAACCTTCGAGCCTCGAACAATATTGCAGCCCCCCCCCACCCTCGGAGCCAACCAGTTCATGTTGGAGACATGCAGGGCGCAGAAAAGCACGGAACTGCAGAGTAAAGCACGGAAGTCAAAGATATCCTGTCCTAACCGAACCAAACGTAACGTAACGAAACGAAACCTAACTCAAACTAACGTGACGAGATTTATACTGCTGCGGTCCACAGTGCCAGGCAGAAGATACTAGAGGTGACTAAAGCGCGGGATTCCGCCGCATTGCATTGTACAGCACAACAGCCGCAGATATCCAAGCCTTACCTCTCCTAACCTTGAATAATCAAGCGTATAATATCTCAACAGAACCAAACAGAACACACTGGAGCACAGTAGAGCGCAGAACTCCACCGAGCAGCAGTGTACAGCATAAGAGTCAGAGCTACCCTATCCTAACCAGTCCAACCGTAACATAAACGAACGTTACCGAACTCACACTAACGAGCCGAGGACAATATTTC
>NW_016909553.1:0-471 GCF_001483705.2 Eufriesea mexicana | reverse complement strand
AATTTTGCAGCGAGATTCTATAGCATTGTAATGGCTATAGCACGCCAACTGAATCTATCCTTCGTATTTATGTAAGAGAGTTAGATCACCACGATATTAGACGAGATCGAGAATGTAAATAAAATAGAATTTTCCATACAGATTCTGTAGCATTGCAGTGGCTATAGCACGCCAGTAGAATCTTTCCTCCTTATATATGCAAGAATGTTAGGTCACCACGATAGTAGACGAAGACGTCAATAAAATTTAATTTTCCCGCCAGACTCTATAGAATTGCAACTCCTATGGCGCGCCAACAGAATCCACCCTCCTTATTCATGCAAGAAAGTTAGCTCCACACGATATTAGTCGAAAATGTCATTAAAATTGAATTTTCCATACAGATTCTATAGCATTGCAATGGCTACGTCACGCCAGTAGAATCTTTCCTGCTTATATATGCAAGAATGTTAGGTCACCACGATATTAGAC
>NW_016909552.1:0-73233 GCF_001483705.2 Eufriesea mexicana | reverse complement strand
CCAATTAATCCGACGGCTACCGTACTGTGACGGTTGTCGTTCTCAGTATTGTTTCGTCTATCTCTATCGCCTCGAGGGACAACGGATAGTTCTTCTTTCATTCTAGATTTGATGTTGAATATACACCATATGCGAATGGATTAATAGAACGGAAACTGTGTTCCGTTCGTACACGTCGTAAGTACAGTAATGTCAATTGTAGGTATCTCTAGACGTACCCGTAATATTCATTGACTGTTCTACACTTGCTGTGGAACTTACGTCACCAATGAGCATATTATTCCAACTGTTCCAGTGCAGAGATTGTGGCTGCCATCAGTATTTTGTTGTCAATTGTTAATTCCTCGAGGGGTAATGGATCTGTCGTTTGTCATTCTATAAATGCTATAGGATCTGGATCATCATCGAACAGGTTCATCCAACGGAAACAACACTCTGATGGTGCATGTAGTACGTACCGCAATGACAATTGAAAATATCTTTAGCCAGAGAATTGCTGTGGAAAATTAGACATGTATCTGCAAGTTAATCCAATGTATACATCACTGTTGTGTTGACTGAACTTTGTTCTCCTTTGGCTTTCCTTCTTATCTCAAGGTATAGTGGACCTGCCTTCTTTTCATTCTAGAATCGCAAAATAATCTAAATCATTATTGATTAGGATAACTGAACGGCTACATAGCTCTGTTGTTTGATGTACTTGGTACCGTACTGTCATTTGTAAGTATATCCTGCCATAACCGTTCTATACGTTGACTGTTCCTGAATTGCTTTGGAGTTTACGACAGCAGTGAACAGACTAGTGCAACTACTGTTAGTCCAGCGGCGGCAGTACTCAATTGGTGGACGTACCAACCACCGTAGCGCGAATTTCAAACATCTCGAGCTATATCTGATGTATACATTGGTTATTCCATATCTACTGTGGAACCTAGATCATTAGTGAAGCGATTAATCCGACGGCTGCAGTACAGTGATGATGGCCGTAGTCTGAAACGTTTCGTCAATTTTAAGTGCCCCGAGAGATAAAGGGTTGTTCATTTGTCATTCTGAAATTGAAATAGGTGTTGGATCATCACTGAGCAGATTAATTCAGCGGCAGCAGTGCCCTGGTACTGGTGGACGTACCTACTACATTCCTTAGAGCTGTAAATACCTCTAGCCATACCTGACGTACACATTGATTATTCTGGAACTACGGTGGAATATATATCGTGAGTGAGCAGGTTAATCAACGTCTGCAGTGCTCTCTTGGAGGATGTACCAGCTACCGTTCTGGGAATTGTTGGTGTCTCTAGTCACGACTGATGCATGCATTAATTATCATGGAACGACAGTGGAATTTGAATCACCAGTGAAGTAGCTATTCAAACGTATGCAGTGCTGTGATGCTGGCAGTGTATAGTACTAAGTTGTCAATTGTCAATGCCTCGAGCAACAACGTATCCGACGTTTGTCATTCTAGAATCGTTATAGAATCTAAGTCACCATTTATCAGGTTAACCCAACGTCTACAGTGCTCTCTAGATGGACGTACCATGATAGGTACTGGGAACTATAAATATCTCTAGCCGTATATAATGTGTACATTTATTATCCTAGCATTACGGTGGAATTTTAATAATCAGTGAACAGATTAATCTAACGGCTGCAATGCTGTGATGATGGCTGTCCTCAGTTCTGTCCTGTCAATTGTGAACGTCTCGTGTGATAATGAACTTGTCCTTTGTCGGTCTAGTCTGAAAATGGAATCTAAACTATCATAGGACACACGAATGCAACGGCTACAGTGGTGTGTTGAAGGATGTAATGAGTGCCGCACTGCCAATTCTAAATTTCTCTAGACATAGACGTGCTATATATTGACTACTCTAGAAATGCAGTTAGATTTAAGTTATCCGCGAAGAAATTAGTACATCGGCTGTTGTACAATGGTGATGGCTGTATTCAATACTCTTTCCTCTATTGCTAACGCACCGTGAGATATTGGGTCAGTCCGTTGTCATTATAGAATTGCAATAGGATTTAAACCGTCACTGAACAGGTTAATCCTACTGCTACGGTGCTCTACTGGCGGAGGAACGATCTACATTCCTGGGAATTGTAAATACCTCTAGCAATGCCTGACAAATGCATTGATTATTCTAGAGCTACCGCGGAGCATAAATTATAAGTGAACATGTTAATCCAACGGCTGCAGTAATATGACGATGGCTGTACTCAGTACTGTTTCCTCAGTTGTTACTGACTCGAGCCGTAACTAATATGTCTTTTTTACTTCTAGATTTGCCAAAGTACCAAATCATAATTGAACAGGTTAATCCAACGGCTTCAGTACTCTATTGGTGGATGCACCAGCTACGGTAATGGGAATTGTAAATACCTTTTTGCTTAGCAGATGCATACATTGACATATCTAGAACTACTGTGGAATTTAAATTATCAGTGAACAGAGAAATCCAACTGCTGCAGTAATGTGACGATGGCTGTACTGAGTACTGCTATGTCAATTGTTAATACCTCGAGATATAACTGATCTGTCATTTGTCATTCTAGGCATGCTATAGGATATAAGATATCACTGCACATGTTAATCCAACGGCTACATCGCTCTTCTGGTGGATGTACTAAGTACAGTGCAGTCAATTGAAAATATCTCTGGCCATAACCGTACTATGCATTGATAATTCCGGAATTGCTATGAAACATGTGATATCAGTGAGTTAATTTTTCCAACGGCTAAAGTACAGCGATGACTGCTGTACTCAGTACCGTTTCCTCTTCTGTTACTTTCTCTACCCATGATTGGTCAGACGTATGTCACTCTAGAATTGCAACAGGATATAAAGTACCTCTGTACATATTAATCCAATGTGCAAAGCGATCTATTGGTGGATGTGCCATCTACCGTCCTGGGAGTTGTAAATATCTTTATGCGTAATTGGTGTAAACATTGCACATTTTAGAACTACTGCGGATATCAAATCGTCACTGAACACATCAATACAACATCTACAGTGCTGTTATGAAGGCTGTACAAGATATTGTTTCGTCAATTGCTAGTGACACGAGAGACAATGGGTCAGTCCTTTACATTAAGTGAACAAATTAATTCAACGGCAACAGTTCTGCGATGATAGCTTTACATAGTACACTGTGGCCTGTTGTTATTTTCTCGAGCTAAGACGGAACAGTCTTTTCTCATTCTAGCATTGCTACGCAGTCCAAATCATCATTGAACAGGTTAATCCAACGGTTACAGTTCGCTGTTGGTGGATGTACTGAGTACCGTACTGTCATTTGTAAATATCTCTGGCCATAACCGTACTATTTACTGATAATTCTAGAAATGCGTCTGAATTTAAGTTACGAGTGAAGAAATTAATCCAACTGCTAAAGTACTGTGACGATGGCTGTACTCAGTACTGCTTCCTCAATTGTCAACGACTCGAGCCATGCCGGAACTGTCGTTTGTCATTCTAGAATTACAGAAGTATCTGAAGCATAATTGAACAGATTAATCCAACTAATGCTGTACTCTATTGTTGGATGTACCAGCTACCGTTTTGGAAATTGTGAATGCATCTAGGCTTAGCAAATGTATACATTGGTTATTCCAGAGGTACTTCGGAATTTAAATCGTCACTGAAGAGGTTATTCCAGCGACTACTGTGCTGTATTGGAGGGTGTCCCATCTACCCTACCAGGAATTGTAATTGCCGTTGTCTGCCACTCATGTATACATCAACTATCCTAGAATTGCTATGGAAATTAAGTCACATGTGAACAAATTAGTCCAGCGGCTACGGTACTGTGATGATGGCTGTACATAGTAATAATATGTCAATCCTTAGTAACTCAAGTTGCAACGGACCTGTCGTCTGATATATTAGAATTGCTACAGAATATATGTCGTCATTGAACAGGTTAATACACCGGTTGCAGTGCTCTGTTGGGAGATGCTCTAAGTACTCTAATACCCATTGCTGATCCCTCTAGATGTAACCATAATGTACATTCATTACTCTGGAATTGCTTAGGAATTTATACCATCAGTGGACAAATTGATGTAACCGGTAGTGTACTGTGATGATGGATGCACTCTGTAGTGTGTTGTTAATTCCCAAAAGATCGAGGATAACGGATATGTCCTTTGTCATTCTATAATTGCTGTAGAACCTAAAACATCGTTGAGCTGGTTAATACATCGGCTACAGTGCTCCATTGGTGGATACACCAACTACCGTACTGGGGATTGTAAAATCCCTAGCCATAACTGATGTGTATATTGATTATTCAAGAAACTCTGTTGTATCTAAATCATCACTGAACAGCTCAATCCCACCGCTACAAGGCCCTTTTAGTAAATGTACCAACTGCTGTACTGGGAATAGTAAATATCTCTTGCCATAACCGATGTGTATATTAATTACTACAGGACCACTCCGTGCCATAATCATCACTGAACATATCAATCCAGCGGCAGCAGGACAGTGGCGATCGATGTACTCTGTACTCTTGTGTCAATTGTTAATGTCGCGAGCTATAACGAATATGTCTATTGGTATTGTTGAATTGTTACGGAACCTAAATTGTCACTGTAGAGGTTAATCCAACGGCAACTGTGTTCTGCTGATGGATAAACTAAGTACCGTACTGGGAATTGCAAATATCTCTGTCCATAGCTGATGCACGTATTGATTATCCTAAATAGACAGTGGAATATGGATCAACAGTGAAGAGATTAATCCAACGGCTGTAATACTGCGATGATGACATTGAACAGGTTAAATAAACGGCTACAGTGATCCGGTGCTGAATATAAATAGTAACGTTCTGTCAATTGTAAGTATCTGTAGCGATAATCGTACTATGCCTTGGTTAATCTACAGTTGATGTCAAATTTAAGTTATAAGTGAAGAAATTATTCCAATAGCTAAAGTACTCTGATGGCAGATATACTCAGTAGTATTTCGTCAATTGTTATTGTCTGGAGCGATAATGCGTAGTCCTTTGTCAAACTAGAACTGCAATAGTATATAAGACATCACTGAACAGATTATTCCTAAGGCTACAATGCTCTATTGCTGGATGTTCCAACTGCCGTACTGGGTACTTTAGATACCTCTAGACATAACTAATGTATACATTAGTAATCCTAAATATTCCACGGAATTTATATCGCCAATGAGAAGGTTAATTCAACTGCTACTGCGCTGTGTTTGAGAATGCGTAGACCACCGTACAAGGAATTGTAAATGCCTTCATTTATAACTGATGTAAACATTAATTGTTGTAGAACTGCCGTGAAACTCAAATCGTCAGTGAACAGATTAATCCATCGGCCTGAGTGCTCTGTTGATGGCTGTACAATCTAACACACTGAGAGTTGTGTATACCTCTAGCCGTAACACATGTATGCACTGATTATACCTGAACATCTGCGGAATTTGCATCTTCACTGAACAGATCAATCCAACGCCTGGAGTGCTCCGTTGGTGGTTGTACAAACTAGCATACTGGGAATTGTAAATATCTCTAGCCATAACAGATGTATACGTTCATTGTTCTTGAAGAACTGTGGAATAGATGTCGTCAGTGAACAGATTAATCAAATGGCTGTAAAACTGTGATGATGGCTGTACTCAGTACTGGTTCGTCAATTATTAATGTCTCGAGCCATAATGGGCCAGCTCTTTGTCATTCTCCATCTAAAATAGGATATAAATCATCACTGAACAGAATAATCCAATGGCTGCACGGCTCCACTCCTGGACGAACCAACAACCATGCTGGGAATTGAAAATGTCTCTGCACGAACCCGATGTATAAATTTATTATTCCAGTACTACTGCGGAACTTAAGTCGTCAGTGGACGGATTATTCCATTGGCTATAGTACTGTCATGACGGCTGCACTCATTTGTGCTTCATCAATCGTTAATGTGTGGAGGCATAAGGGATATCTCTTCTTTCATTCTAGAATTGCTATGGAACCTAAATCAGTATTGAACATGTTAACTCAACGGCCACAGGGCACTGTTGATAGATATACTATGTACCGCTCTCTCAGTTGTGAACATCTATAGCTGTAGCCGTAGCATATACTGATTATTCTGGTATTGCTGTTAAACTCGAGATGTACGTGAGCAAATTATTTCATCGGCGAAAGCACTGTGATAATGGCAGTTCTCAGCACTGTTTCGTCAAATGTTAGTGTCTCTAGCTATATAGGGCCACACCTCTGGTATTCTGGAATTGCTGTAGAATAGAGCATCATCTATGAACATGTTAGTTCAGCGGCTAGAGTGCTCTGTTGATGGTTGTCCTGTGCATCGTATTGTCAATAGTAAATATGTGCATCTATAACCGTAATATGTATTGATTATTCTGGAGTTGCTGTTTAGCATAAATTAGCAGTGAAATAATTAGTCCAACGAATAAGGTACCCTGGTGAAGGCTCCACTCAATGACGTCTCGTCAATTGCTTGCATCTACAGCGATAACGGGTCACCGTCCTTTGCATTCTAGAATTGCAAAAGAACTTAAATTGTCACCGACCAGTCTAACCAATCGGCTACAATGCTCTGCTGATGGATGTGCTAAGTACCTTGCGAACAACTTTCAATACGTCTAGCCACAGACGTACTATGCATTTACTATTCTAAAGTACATTTCGAGTTGGAAAATACGTGCAACTGGTACAGTATAGTGTTGATGGCCGTACCCAGTATTTCCTCATCAATTGTTAATGGCTCCAACGTCAATGGTTCAGTCCATAGTCATTCCAGAATTGCAATGGTATTTACGTCAGTGCGGAGCAGTTTAATTCAACTGCTGCAGTGCTCTTCTGGTGGATGCAACTACAACGACACCGGGAATTGTAAACATCTCTAGACATAACTGATGTTTACATTGGTTACTCAAGCCTTGCTTTGAAATTTGCATAATCACTGAGATTAAGATTAAGATGATTAATGCAACGGCTACAGTACTCTAATGATGGCCGTTCTCAGGACTGTATCGTTAATTGCTAATGCGTCGTGCTTTAATGGGTCTGCGCTTTGTCCACCCAAAATTGCTGTAAAGCCTAAATTGTCAGTGAACATTTCAAACCAGCGACTGCATTGCTCTGTTGATGGGTGTACTGAGAGCCGTGCTGTAAATGGTATATGTTCCAAGACGTAACCGTGCAATGTATCGACTACACTAGACTTGCGTTGGAATTTGAACCATCGCTGAACTGATTAGTCCAAAGTGTCTGATCATGTTACGATGGACGTACGCTGCAATGATATGTTACTCGTTAATGTGTCGATAATGGGAGAGTTCTTTGCCATTCCAGAATTGCAACAGAATATAAATCATAATTGAACAGTTCAAACCAACGGCTTCAGCGCTCAAGTGGTTGTTACATCGACTATCGCACTCTGTATTAAAAATGTGTCTAGACATAACTGACGTGTACGTTGACTATTCTAAATCTAATATGGAATTCAAATCATCAGTGTACAGATAAATACAGCGGCTGCAGAAATGTGATGTCTGCTGAGCTCGGTACTGTTTTGTTAATTCATAAAGTATGGAGCTAGGACGGATATATCTTTTGTCACTCTAGAATTCCTATAGAATGTGCATCATCATTGAACAGGTACATTCAACGGCATCAGTACTCTGCTAATGGGCGCTCTAGGTACCGCACTGTCTATTCTAAATTTCTCTAACCATAACAGTACGATATATTGATAATTCTAGAGTTGCTGTTGAATTTAAGTAGCAAGTAAAGTAATTAACGCAACGTCTAAAGTACTGCGATGATATCCGTGCTCGGTACTGCTCCGCCGATTATTAATGTCTCGACTGGCAATGGGTTAGTCCTTCGAGACTCTAGAATATTAATAGGACATATATACACATTGAGCAGATTAATTGAACGGCTGGAGTGCTCAATTGGTGGATGTTACATATACTGTACAAGGAATGGTAAATATCTGTAACCATAACACATGTGTGGATTGATTATTCTAGAGCTACTGTGTAATTTCGATCACATGTGGATAGATTAATACAGCAGGTGCTGTAATCTCATGATGACTGCACACATTACAGTTATGTCAATTATTAGAGTATCTAACTGTAACGGATGAGTCTGTTTTCATTATATAATGGCTACAGAACCTACATCATCAATGATCGGGTTAACCCAAGGGCTACAGTGCTCTGTAGATGGATGAACTGAGTACCGCACTGTAAATTATAAATTCTTCTAGACATGACTGAACGATGCATCGATTATTCTATAATTGCTGTTAATCTTATGCTATCGGCGGAAAATTAGTCCAACGGCTAAAGTACTGTGATGATGGCTGTACTCAGTTCCGTTTCGTCAACTTTTAATGTCTCGAGCGGTAATGGATCATTCATCTATCATTCGAGAATTGCGAAAATAATTAAATCATTACTGAACAGATTAATCCTATGGTTACAGTGCTCTACTGGTGGCTGTACCTAACTCTGTAGTGGAAATTGTAAACATCTCCAACCATAACTGACGTATACATTGATTATACTAGAGCAACTGTGGAATTTAAGCAACCACTGTACATATTTATCCTGCCGTTACAGTGCTCTTTAGTTGAATGTACTAAGAAACGTTTTGTCAATTGTAAATATCCCTAGCCACAACTGTACCAGGCATTCATTACCCCACACTTGCTTTGGAAATTAAATCATCCCTGAACACCTATATCAAATGAGATCAGTGCTCTCTTCGCTGATGTACCTACTACCGTACTGGAAATTGAAGGTGTCGCTGTCCACAAGTGGTATATATAATGATTACTGTAGCGCTACTGTGGGATATGAAACGTCTGTGAGCAGATTAATCCAACGGCGGCAGCATTTTGATTACGGCTGTACTCACTACTCTCACGTCAATTGTCAATACCCAGAGCTATAAATGATATATCATTTGTCAGTCGAGAATTGCAATTTTATTTGGATCATCAATGAACATGTTAATCTAACGGCTAAAGCGCTCTATTGGTGGATGCACCAACTACCGTGCCGGGTATTTTAATTATCTCTAGTCATAACTGATGTACAATTTTATTACTCTAGAACTACTGTGAAATTGAAATCATAACAGAGCTGATTAATCCATCGGCTACAGTCCTCTCATCGTGGATGCACCAATTATGTGAGTATCTCTATACGTAACTAATGTATACATTGATGTTTCTACAACTACAGTGGAATTAAAGTCATCAGTGAACAAATCATTACAAGGGCTATTGTACTGCGATTAAGGATGTACTCAGTACTGTTTCGTCCATTCATAATGTCTCGAGCGATAATGCGCCAGTCCTTTGCCATTCTATGATTCTAATATAATTCAGCCATCACTGAGCAAATTGATCGAACTGCAACTGTGCCGTATTGCTGGTAGTGCCTAATGCAGTACTAGGAATTGTACACATTTCCAACCGTAACTGACGTATACCTCCATTATTCTGGAACTACTTCGGCATTTATATCATATGCGAAGAGAATAATCCAACGGAAGCGGAACTGTTATGATGGTTGTGCAAACAACTCTTATGCCAATTTTTAATATCTCGAGCTCTAACTGATCTGTCATTTGCCATTCTAGAGTGGCTGAAAAATATATGTCATCATTGAAAATGTTAATCCTGCGACTACAGTGTCCTCTTGATGAATGTAGCAACTACCCTACTGAGAGTTGTAAATGTCTCTAGCCGTACTATGCATTCATAACTATTGAATTGCTTTGGAATTTGCATCAACAGTGAAAAAATTAATACAACGGATATAATACTGTGATGCTGCATTTACTAAAGACCGTGCTTTCAATTGGAAATATCTCTTGCCATTACCTACTAGAACATTCATTACCCTAAATATTCTTTGGCATTTACTTCGGCAGTGGACAAATTAGTCCAGCGGCTACAGGGCTCAATTGGTGGACGCACCATCTACCGTAATGTCTATTTTAAATACGTGCAGCCAAATCTGATGTACATGATTGATTATTCTAGGTCTGCTGCAGAATGTACGTCGTCAGTGAACTGATTAATCCAAGGTTGCGGTACAGTGATGATGGCTGCTCTCAGTACTGTTATGTCACTGGCTATTATCTCTAGCTCTAGCGGATCCGCCTTTTGTCATTCTAGATCGGCTATATGGTCTAAATCATCACGGAAGAGGTTATTCCAACCGCTAACCTGCTCTATTTGTTGATGTACCGACTACCGTACGGCGAATTGTAAATACCTCCAGCCATAACCCTACTATTCACTGATTACTAAAGACTTGCTTTGGAATATACATCACTAGTTAAGAAATTTATCTAACGGCTACAGTAGAGTGATGATGGCTGTACTCAGTATACTTTCACCTATTGTTAATGTCTCGAGCGATAATGGGCCAGTCCTTTGTGATTGTAGAATTGCATTTTAATATAAAACATCAATGAACACATTAATCAAGTGGTTTCAGTGCCCTGTTGGTTGACGTACTGGGAACCGTACCTTTAATTCTAAATAACTCCAGACATAACAGTACAATGCATTGGCTACCCTAGACTAGCTTTGGTATTTAAGTCATCCATGAGCAGATAATTCCAACGGCTACAGTGCTGTATTGGTGGAAGTACCAACTACCGTACTGGGATTCCTAAGCATCTCTAGACGTAACCGTACTGTACATTGACGACTCTAGACATTCTCTGTTATATATGTCATCAGTGAACGGATTAGAACTACCGTTCTGGGAATTCTAAATACCACTAGTCGTAACTGATGTATTCATTGCTTAGTCCAGATTTACTGTGGAATTTATATCATCAGTGAACACATTAATCCAGCAGCTGCGGTATCATGATTGCAATTATACTGAGTACCCTTACGTCAATTCTTAATATGTCGAGATATGACGGATCTATCTATTGCAATATAATTTCGTTACCACTCAAAAGGCTAATTCATGGACAACAGTCCTTTAGTGGCGGTTGTACCAACTATCGTACTTGGAGTTGTGAATTTCTCGATCCTTAACCATACTATGCATTGATTACAACAGACTTGCTTTGAAACTTCCATCACCAGCGAACAGATTAATCCAAAGGCTAGTGTACTGTCATGTATTCTCTACAGCAGAAATATTTCGTCAATTGTTAATATCTAGAGCCATGTTGGGTCAGTTCTCGGTCATTCCGGACCTGCAATTGAACATGTATCATCACTGAACAGACTAATTCAAAGCCTACTTTACTGTGATGTTTTCTATTCTCGTTCCTGCTATGCCAATTTCTAATGTCGGGAGAGATAATGGATCTATATTTTGTCTTCATTGATTTGTTCTAGTATCCAAACCCTGAATGAACAGATTAAGACATCGGAAGCAGAGTTCTGTTGTTTGTTGTACTGTGTACCGTAACGACAATTGTAAATATCTCTAGCAATGACCGAAACATGTTAGTTCCAGAATTGCATTCGGTATTTATATCATCAGAGGAAAAATTAACACAACGCCCACGTTATTGTGATGGTGGCTGTACTCAGTCCTGCTTTGTCGATTTTCAACATATCGAGGGTCAATTTACCTGCCTTTTTTCTTTCTAGAATTGCTGTAGGTTACAAATCATCAGTGGAAAGATTAATGGAGAGCCTATATTGCTCTGCATGTGCATGTACTGTGTAACGTAGTATCGTTTGTAAATTTCTCTAGCCATAACCGTTCTATACATTAATCACTCTGCATTTGCAGGAGAATTTAATTCAAGGGTGAAGAAATTTATCCAACGGCTGCTGACATGTTATGATAGCTT
The DNA here is from genome assembly GCF_001483705.2 of Eufriesea mexicana. Taxonomy (NCBI): domain Eukaryota; kingdom Metazoa; phylum Arthropoda; class Insecta; order Hymenoptera; family Apidae; genus Eufriesea; species Eufriesea mexicana. Next base: position 61,386 of record NW_016909552.1, on the reverse strand, counting down.
TACGCAGTCCTTCTATGTCAAATGTTAATGCCTGGAGAGATAATGTATATATATGTTGTTATTCTAGGATATGTATTATAATTGATAATGTTAAACAATCGGCTACAACGCTCCTTTGGGACATGCACATAGTACCGTACCGTCAGCTGTAAATATCTCTAGACTAAACCGCAGTATGCATTGATTATTATTGAATTCTTTTGCATTTCACGTCAACGACGAGCAACGTAATTCATCTGATAAAGCCTTATGCGACAGTGTGTCGGCCCTCTGTCTTCCTGGAATTGTAATTGAATGCAAATCATCACTGAACAGATCTATCCAAAGGCTGCAGTACTCCAATGCTTGATGAAGCAACTACCGAACAGGAAATTGTAATTACCTCTAACCATAACTAATTTGTACATTGATCATTCTGGAACTACTGAGCAATATAGATCATCAGTGTACAGATTAATAAAACGGCTGCAGTACTGTGATGATCGCTGTACTCTTGTTGATAATGTCTCCAGCAATAACGGGTCCGTCGTTTGTCAAACTAGAATTGCTATAGGACATAATTGTCATTAAAGTTGATAATGCAACGGCTTCAGGGCATTGTTTAATGGACGTACCTACTACCGCAATGGAATCGTAAATATCCCCTGCCCTAAACGTACTATACAATCATTACTCTAGACTTGCTTTGGAATTAACATCACCAATGCACAAATTGATACAACGGCTACAGTAATCTGACGATGCCTGTACTCGGTACTGTTTCGTCAATTGTTGATAAATCTAGCGGCAGCGGACATGTCTCAAGTCACTTCAGAATTGCTTTGGAATATAAATCATCACTGAACAGGTTAATCCAACGACTGCAGTGCCCTGTAGATGGATATACTAGGAACCGTACTGTCAACTGGAAATATCTCTAACCATAGCAGTCCTCTACAGTGACTACCATACATATGCTTTGGAACTTATTTCTTCATATAGCAATTTAATCCAGCAGCTGGAGTGCTCTATTGGTGAACGTACCAATTGCCGTTCTGAGAATTGTAAATACATCTACCGATATCTGGTGGATACCGTGACTGCTCTAGAGTTACTGAGAAGCTTAAATAATCAGCGAACAGATTATTCGAACGGCTGCAGTACTGTGATTACGGCTGTACTCAGTCAAGGTATGTCAATTGATGGTATCTTAAATTATAAGGAATTTGTCTTTTGTCATACTAGGATTGCTATATGATCGACATCATCATTGCACAGGTTAACTCGACTGCTACAATGCTTCGTTGGGTGAGGTACAAGGTACTGTACACTTGGCTAGGGTGTTCTATTGGTGAAAGCTCCAACCACCGTCCTGGGAGCTGTATATTTCTTGATCAATAACAGATGAATGCGTTGATTATTCTAGAACAACTGTGAAACATGTATCATCCGTTAACAAGGTAATCCATCAGCTAAAGTCCTGTGATGATAGCTGTACATAGTACTGAATCGTCAGTTGTTAATATCTCGAGCTATATCGGATGTGTCTTTTTCCATTCTATAGTTGCTACAGGATCCATGTTATCACTGAGGAGATCAACACAACGGTTACTGTTATTCGTCGATAGACGTATTAAGAACCGTACTGTCAATTGTAAATATCCCTAGCCATAACCATGCTATGCATCCACTATCCTAAACATGCTTCGCAATTTATACCATCACTGGACACATTAATAGAAAGAATATAGTAATTTATCGGTGCATGTACAGACTACTATACTGGGTTTCGTAAATATCATATGACACAACTGATGTATACATAGATTATTCAAGAAATAAAGTGCAATTTAAATATTCAGTGAACAGGTTAGTCCAACGGCTGCAGTAATGTGATTATGGCAGTGCTTATTGCAATGTTGTCAATTGTTAATGTCTCGATAGGTAAATGATCTGTCTTTTGTTATTCGTGCATTGCTATAGGATATAAATCATGATTGAACAGATCAATCCAACTGCTACAATCCTCGTTGATGAATCTACTAAGGGCGGTACTCTCAATTGTAAATATCTCTAACCACAACCGTGCTATGCATTAATTGCACTAGATTTGCTTTGGAATCTGCATTGTCACTAAACCGATTGATCCAACGTCTACAGTGCTCTGTTGGAGTATGTACCAACTACCGTATCGCAATTGTAAGCACCTCTGTTCATAACTGATGTATTGATTATTCTAGAGCTACTGTGTAATTCAAAACATCGCTTAACCGCATGGGTCAACAGCTACAGTGCTCTCCTGGTGGACGCACCAACTTACGTACTGGGAAATTGAATTCCTTTATCTATAACTGATGCATTCGTTGATTATTCTAGAAATACTGTGGAAGATAAAGCATCACTGAACAAATCAGTCCAACACGTAGAGTAATGTGAAAATTGTTATTATCTGGAGCTGTACGGATCCGTCCTTTTTTATTCTGGAGCTGCTGCAGAATACAAATTAACATTGAATATGTTAATCCAGCGGCTACACTGCGAAGCTTATTGGTGCACTGAGTACTGCACTGCCAGTTGTAAATGCCTCTAGCCATAGCCGTGATATATATTGATTATTCCAGAATTGCTGCTAAGTTCAACTTATCAGTGACGACATTATTCCAACGGCTCAAGTACTCTGAAGATGGCTGTGCTCTTTACTGTTTCGCCACTTGTTAATGTGCCCAGCTACAGGGGATCAGTATTCTGTCAGCCTAGGATGGCTAGCGAAACCAAATATCGTTGAAGAGGTTAATCCAACGGCTGCAGTGCACTATGGATGTACGTACTACGTACCCCACTGTCATCTGTAAATATCTATAGCCATAATTGTACCATGTACTGAATATTCTAGAATTGCTGCTAAATTTAAATTGTCAGTGAAGAAATTATTTCAAATGCCAAGGTGCTGTGAAGATGGTTGTACTCAGTACTGTTTCCTCAATTGTTACCGTTCCGAGCTATAACGGATCTCTCCTTCGCCATTCTAGATTTGCTATGGAATTGAAGTAATCATTGAACAGGTTAATCCAACGGATACAGTGCACTGTTGACGGATGCACAAAGTACCGCACAGACGATTGTAGATATCTGTAGCCATAAACGTTCTATATAGTGATTATTCTACGTTTGCGGCGAAATTTGAGTTATCAGAGGTGAATTTATTCCAACGGCTTATGTACTGCAGTGATTGCTGTACTCTGTACTGTTTCCTCCACTGTTAATATCTCGAGCTATAACGGATCAGTCCTTTGTCTTCATAGAATTGCCACAACACCCACATCACTACTGAAGGGGTCAATTCAACACTTACAGTGTTCTGTTGACGGATGTACTAAGTACTGCACTGTCTATTGTAAATATCTCCAGCCATAACGGTACAATAAGCTCAACATTTTAGAATTGCTGTTAAATTAATATTATAGGTAATTAATTTGTTTAAACCTCTAACGTACTGTGGTCATGGCTGTACTCGGAGCTGTTTCTACAATTGCTAATATCTCGAGCGACAATTGATCAGTCGTTTGTCCTCCTAGAATTGCAATAGGATTTAAGTCATCACTGCACATATCAATCCAATGGCTGCTGTGCTCCATTGGTGAACTTACCGTCTACAGAACTGTGAGATGTTAATATATCTAGTCGCAGCTGATGCATAAGTTGATTATTCCAGAACTACTTTGGAATTTGAAACATCATTGAATAGATTAATGTAACGGCTGCAGCAATGTTGTGATGGACGTTCTAGAATTGCAATCGAATATATATCTTCACTGAACCGATAAATCCAATGCATTCTCTATCGCAATGTAGAATGCATCGACTACCGAACTGGGAATAGTTAATTTCTCTAGTCGCAACTGATGAATACAGTGATTATTCTAGAACTACAGTGGAATTTAAATCATCGTTAAAGTGATTAATACAACGGCTGTAGTAACGTTTCCATGTCTGTATTCTGTACTCTTATGTCAATCGTCGATGCCTCGAGCAGCAGCGGATCCGTCTTTTAACATTCCAGAATTGCTATCGAAGTTAAGTCATAATTGAGCACATAAATCGTACTGCTGCAGTGCTGTGCTAATGGATGAACTAAGAACCGTAATGCCAATTGTAACTACCTATACCCATAACCGTATTGCACATTGACTCTCCTAGACTTTCCTTCTTTAAACCATTACCGAACTTTTAATCAACGGCAAGAGTGCTCTGAAGATAGATCTACTGCGATGCGCAGTGACAATTGTAGGTACCACTAGCTGTAACCGTACTATGCATTGTTCTATCTAGAATTGTTGCTAAAAATACATTATGAGCGAACAAATATGTTCAACGTATAAACTTCTATGCTGACAGCCGTACTCAGTACTGATTCGTCTATTGTTAGTGGCACGGGCGATAATGAGTCTGGCCTTTGCCATTCCAGATTTTCAGTGTAATTTATATCATTACTCAACAGATTGACCCAACGACTACAGGACACTATTGGTGGATGCACCAGCTTCCATACCGGGAATTGGTGATATCTCTGTCCATGTCTGTTGCATGCACTGATCATTCTAGAAATGCTGTGGTATTTACGTCGTCAATGAACAGATAAATCCCGCGGATGTAGCTCCTTGACGATGGCCGTACGCAGTAAGGCTGCGTCAATAGCTTATTCCCTGAGCTCTACACGATATGTCTTTTGCGATTCTAGAAGTTCTATAAAATATACATCACCATTGAAGAGGTTAACCCAACAGCTACACAGCGCTATTGACGGATGTACTAAGCACCGTGCTGTCAATTGTAAGTGTCTGTAACCATAACCGCACTACACGATGACCATTCTAGAGTTGCTGGTAAATTTATATTACCAGAGCAGAAACTAATACAACGACTGATGTGCCGCAATAATGGCTGCACTCAGTATTGTTTCGTCAATCGTTTTTGCCTCGAGCGGTAATGGTTATGCCCTTTGTCGTCCTAGAATTGCTGTAGAGGCTATGCTGTTGTTCAACACCACAATCCAACGGCTATAGTGCTCTGTTGATGGATGAACTATGTACTGCACGCTCGATTTTAAATATCTCCTGATATAACCGTACTATGCAATGATTATTCTAGAATTGTCCCTAAGCTTACGACATCAGTGAACAAATGCGTACAACGGCTATTGTGCTGTGATGGTAGCCGCTCTAAGTACTGTTTCGTCAAATGTTAAAGTCACAATCAATGGGTGGTCAGTACTCTGTCATTCTAGACTTGCAATAGAATTTATATCGTCACTGATGGGAATAATGCAACGCTTGCAGTGCTGTTCCGGTGAATGTAAAGAATACCGTACTGGGAAATGTAAATACATCTAGATATAACTCATGTTTACATTGCTTATTCCACAACTACTGCCGAATTTAAATCATCAGTGAACATATTAATCCAACAGCTATGATGAAGTGTTGGTGTACGTACTGTGTACCGTACTCCCAATTGTAAATACCTCCAACCGTATGCGTACGATACATTGACTGTTCTAGAGTTACTGTAGAAATTACATCATGAGAAAGCAAGTTATTCCAACGCCGACGTCACTGTGATGGTGGCTGTGCTCTGTCCTGCTATGTCAATAGCTAATGCCTGGTGTTGTAATGGATGTGAGGTATGGCTTTCTAGAATTGCTACATAACCTAAGTCATCATTGGACAGTCCTCGGGCTGCAGTGCTCAGATAGTGGAGGCACCAAGTACCGCTATGTGAGTTGCAAATATCTCTAGCCGATATATAATAAAATATATTGATCGTTCTAGAATTTGTTTGGAAATGGATTTGTATCACCGATGAGCAATGCAGTGCAACGGCTACGGTACTGGCTGTACTCAGTACTTTGTTGTAATTGTTTATATCTAGCGGGTTAGTGGATCAGAACTTTTTCTTTCCAGAGTTGCTGTAGAATATACACCATCCGTGAACAGATTAATGCTGCTGCAACTGTGCCCTGTTCATAGGTGATCTATGTAACATACTGCCAATTGTAAATGACTATAGACATGACAGTAACATTAATACGATATTCTAGAATTGCTTCGGAATTGATATCATCAGTGGAGAAAATTATCCAACGGCTACTGCGCCGTGATGATGGCTGTACTCAGTACTATGTTATCTATTGTTTGCATCTCGAGGGACAATAGATACCTCTTCTTAGATTCTAGAAGTGGTGTGGAATATACATCATCACTGAACGGATTAGTACGACGGAAACGGTGCTCTGTTGGTACACGTCGTAAGTGTCTTACAGTCAATTGTAAATTTCCCTGGACACAGATGACCAAAACATTGATTATTCCAGAACTGATGTGGAATTTATATCGTAAGTTAGCAAATTATTCTAACTGATACAGTACTGTTACGATGGCGGCTCTCTGCCCTCTGCTGTCAATAGTTAATACCTCGATGGGTAATGGATCTGCACTTTTTTATTCTAGAAATTCCATATGCCCTAAATCATCAGTGAACCGATTAATCCAACAGCTACAGTGCTTTCATTGTGCATGAACTACGAACCGCAATGTCAATTTTAAATATCACTAGACATAACCGTTCTATACACTGATTATACTCGATTTGCTTTGGAATATTCATAATCAGCGAGCAAAGTGTTCCAGCGGCTACAGTACTGTGATAACGGCTGCGTTCAGTATAGTGTTGTCTATTGCTAATATCTCGAGGGATAACTGATCTGTCGATTGTCATTCTATAATTGCTATATGATGTTAATCGTCAGTGATCTGATTAATCCATACGTAACGGTGCTAATCTGGTGGATGTGCCAAGTGCCGTAATGTGAGCTGTAAATGTCTTTAGACGTAACAGTACTATGCGTCGACTATTCCATATTCGATCTTTAAATTACATCACCAGTGAACAATGTAATCCAACTGCTACGGTACTGAGATGGTGGCTGTTCTCAGTACTGCGGTGTCTATTGTTTATATTTCGATCGATGACGGATATGACATTTATCATTTTAGAGCTGCTGTGGTATATATATAATGAGTGAACAGATTATTCCTACGGCAACTCTGCCCTGTTCGTAAATGCACTATGTAATGAACTGCCAATTATATGCAACACTAGGCGTGACCGTACTGTATAGTTTATCATGAATTTATTTGGAATTCACATCATTAGTGAACAGAATGGTCCAACTGCTACGATACAGTGATGATGGTTGTATTCAGTCCTGCTTTGTCAATTGCTAATGGTAGTATAATGGATTTGACGTTTGTCATTCTAGAATGGCTATCAAATCTAAATCATCAAACAACAGATTAGTCCAACGGCTACAGTGCTCTGCTGCTGGATGTGCTATGTGCCGCATTCTAAGTATCTCCAGGCATAATCGTATTGTACATTGAATAACCTAGAATTGCTGTAGAGCTTACATTATCAGTGGACAAATAATTCCAACGCCTGGTGTACTGCGACGAAGGCTGTGCTTAGCCCCGCTATGACAGTTGACAATGCCTGGCGATATAAAGAAACTGTAATTTGTCATTCTGGAATTGCAATATAACTTAATCATCATTCAACAGTTTCATTGAACGGTTGCGGCCCTCTGCTAGTGCGGGTACTATTTACCGTTATGTCAATTGAAAGGATCTCTAGCTATAAGCGTACTACACATTCATTATTCCAGAGTGGCAGCGGAATATATATCGTCTACGAACCAATTAATGCAACGAATACTTTACTGTGATGATGGCTGTACTCAGTACTGTGTTGTCAATTTCTTATTTCTCGTGGCATAATGGATCTATCTACCTTCATTCTGTAATTGATGTGGAATACAAATCACCAGTGGACGGATTGATTGAACGGCAACGCAGCTCTGTTGGTAGATGTACTGTGTACCGTACTGCCTATTGTAGACATCTCTAGACGTACCCGTACTATGCAATGATTATCCTAGACGTGTTGTGTAATTTAAGTTAAATGAGCATATTATTCCAACTGCTGCAGTGCTGTGATTGTGGCTGCACTCAGTACTGCGCTGTCAATTACTAATACCTCGAGGGATAATGGATCAGTATTTTTTCATTCCAGAAATGGGGTGGGTTATAAATGATCAATGAAGAGATTAATTCGACAGCTACACTGCTTTGTTCTTATATGTGATACGAACCGTACTGTCAATTGTACATATCTCTAACCATAGCCGTACTATACAATGTTTACTCTGGAATTGCTGTGAAATTTAAGTCATCATTGAACAAGTTACTCAAATTGCTACATTACTGTGATGATGGCTGCACTCTGTTCTGTGGTGTCAGTAGTTAATGCCTCGAAGAATAATGGATATGTCCGTTGACATTCTACAACTACTATAAAATCTATATCATCATTGAACTGGTTAACCCGAAGGCTACAGTGCTCTTCTGGTGTATGCACTTTGTACCATATACTCAATTCCAAATATCTGCACACATAAACGATCTATACATTTATTATTCAGAAATTGCTGTAGGATACATGTCATCGGTGTACGAATTAATCCAACGACTTCGTTACTGAGATGACAGCTGTACTCGTTCCTGCTTTGTCAGTTCTTAACACCTGACGATACAATTGATATGTAATTTGTCATTATAGGGCTGCTACATAATATATTTCATCATTGAACAGGCTGATACAGCAGCAGCAGGAGCTTGTTGGTGGTTGCAATAAGTCCCGCACTGGAAACTGCAAATACCTCTAGTCGTACCCGTTATACACATTGATTGTTCTAGAACTGCTGTGGTATTCAAGCGATCAGTGCAAAAACTGTTACAGCTGTTACGCAACTGTTGTGATGGCTGTAGGTATCACGCTATTGTCAACTGTTAACGTCTCGATATGCAATCCATCTGTCATTTGCTTTTCTGAAATATCTATAGAATTAACGCCATCACGGAACATATTATTCCAAGGGCAACAGTGCCATTTTGGTGGATGTTCCAAGTACCGTGCTGCCTAAGATGAATATCACTGGCCATAACTGCTCCATACATTGATTATTGTAGAACATGTGTGTAACTAACATGATCATTGGCCAGGTAAATGCAGCAGCTGCAGTAATGCGATGATGGCAGTACTGAGTCCTATTTTGACAATTGTGAATTTCTCCAGCGACAATTACACTACCCATTGGTTATTCTGCAATTGCTGAACAACTTAGACGATCAGCGAACATACTATTTCAATGGCTATATTATTGTGTAGATGACTACACTCAGTAATGTATTGCCCTTTGTTAATATCAATGAAGATATATGATTCATCAGTTGATCTTTCTGGAATTTCTATACATACGAAATCATTAGCGAACAGATTAATCTAACGGCGACAATGCTCTGTAGGTGGATGTACTGAGCACGATGCTGCCATTTCCAATATCTTGGGACACAACTATTCTATGCACTGCTTGCTCTAGAATTGGTGCTGAACTTTACTCGTCACTGAACAAATAAGCCCAACGTCTACAGTAATGTGATAATGGCTAGACTCAGTACTGTTTCGTCAACGTCTAAAGTCTCGAACGTTAATGAATCTGCCTTTTGTCATTCGAGAATTTATACAGAATTTATAGCACTGTACTGATAAGTCGAATGGCACCACAGCTCTGATGGTAGATGTGCCAACTTCCGCACTGACAATTTTAAATATCTATAGCCGTATTGGACATATACATTGGTCATTTTAGCACTGGCGTGTGGCTTCATCCCACAATGAGGAGGTGAATAGAAAGGATGCAGTGCTCCATTTGATACTGTAACAACTAACGATGAACTGTAGATGTCTTTAGCCATAACTGATGTATGCACTGATTGTTATAACACTACTGTGGAATCTAAGTCATCTGTGAGGAAATTAATCCGAGGGATGCATTACTGTGACGATGGCTGCACTCTGTAATGTTATGTCAATTGCTAACATCTCGAGCTATAACGGATATGTCTTTTGTCATTCTGGAGTAGCTACAGTACCCAAATCATCACTGAACAGGCTAACCCAACGTCTTCATTACTCTGCATGTGAATGTACCATCTACCGTATTGTGAACTGTTTATATCTGTAGTCACACCTTGTGTGTACATATTATATTTTAGAAACACTGGGAAATATAAATCATCACTGTAGGTATCAGCCCACTGGCTACAGTGCTCTCTTGGTGGATGTACCAACTACCACACTGTGAACTGTAAATATCTTTATATATAACTGATGTGTACATTGATTATTCTAGAACTATGGTGGAATATAAGTCATTAGTGAGCAAACTAATTCAACGGCTACAGCACTGTGGCGATGGCTATACATAGTACTGAGTGGTCACTTGTTAATATCTCGAGCTATAACGGATCAGACTTTTCTCCATCTAGAGTTGCTACAGGATCCATATTATCAATGAACATGGGAATATAACGGCTGCAGTGCAATGCTGATTGATGTACTAAGTACCGTACTCTCAGTCGCAAATGTCTGTAGTACGCAAATAACCGTACTACATATAGAATATTCTAGAATTGTAGCCAAATTAGTTTATCAGTGAAGAAATTAGTCTAACGGCTTAAGTACAGTAATGATTGCTGTACTCAGTACGGTTTCGTCAATTGTTATTATCCCGTGCGACAGCGGATCAGACTTTTGTGATTCAAGAACTGCTGTATATGACAAGTCATCAATGAACAGGTTCATCCAACGGATGCTATACTTTGTTGGTGGATGTACCAGCTTCCATAGTGTGAATAGCTAATCTGTCTATCCATAACCGGGGTATACATTGATTACTCCAGAATTAGTTTGGAACTGACATTATGAGTGGGAAAAGTTATTCAACCGTTACAATAATGTGATTACGGCTGTACTCAGTACTCTGTTTTCAATTGCTAATATCCCGTGTGGCTGTGGACCTTCATTTTGTCATTCTAGTATTCTTATATAATTCAAATAGTCATTGAACCTGTTAATCCAACGTCTACCGTGTTATATTGGTGAATGAATAGGTACCGGATTGTAAAATGGAAAAATATCATGCCATAACCTTGTAGTATCCATTTTCTATTCCGGAAATGCTTTCGAATCTACATCACCAGTGGAAAGAGTAGTCCAACGGAAACAGCTGTGTGATAATGGCTGCGCTCATTACTGTTTTGTCAATGGATAATGCCTGGAGGGATAATGCATCTGTGCCTTGTCATTCTAGTATCGTTATAGAACCCATACCATCATTAAGCAGGTTACACCACTGGCAACAGTACTCTGTCGGTAGATGTACGTGGTATCGTAATACCAAGTGTGAATGTCTCTGGACCTTAGTATGCGTTGATTATAGGAGAATTGGTTTGGAATTGACACTATCAGTGAACAACGTTATACAACAGTTACAATACTGTAAAGGTGGCTGCACTCGGCACTGTGCTGTTAATTGTACATACCTCGAGTTTCTTTGGATATGAATTTTCCCGCCCTAGTAATGTTATAGAAAACAAACCATCATTGAGCAGGTTAATACAACGGCTACTATGCTATATTTGTGGATGTAATATGTATCGTACTGGCAACTCGAAATCTCTCAAGCAATAACCGTACTGTGCATTGACTGTTCCAGAATTTCTTTGGAATTTGCACAATCAGTGAACAAAGTTATTCAACCGTTACGTTAATGTGGCCATGGCTGTACTCAGTACTGTGCTGCAATTGATATTACCTCGAGGGATAAGTGATCTGTATTCAGTCATTCTAGAATTCTTATGGTATCTATGGTATAATTGAACAGATTAACCGAAAGCATCTATGCTCGGCTGGTAGATGTACGAAGTGCCGTACTGTCGAAAGCAAATATCTCTATCCATGACCGTAGTATACATTGATTATTCTAGAATTGGTTTCTAACTGTTATTATCAGTGAACAAGATTATTCAACCGTTACAATACTGTGATTATGACTCTACTCAGTATTGTGTTGTCAATTGTTAATATCTCGAGTGTACGTGTATCAGTATTTTGTCGTTCTACTGTTGTTATGGAATTTAAATAACAATTCCACAAATGAATCCAACGTCTAGAGTGCTATATTTGTGGATGCATTAGGTACTGAATAGTAAATTCGAAATATCTCAAGCCATAAACGTAATATACGTTGACTAACCCAAAATTGCTTTCGAATCTACATCATCACTGGAAAAAGTTGTTCAGCGGAAGCAACAGTGTGATAACGGCTGTACTCATTACTGAGATGTCAATTGCCAATATCTAGAGGGTTAGCGGATATGCCTTTCGTTATTCTAGAACTCTTCCAATATCCAAATCACATTTGAACAGTCTAATCCAACGTCTACGGCGCTATATTTGTCGATGCATTATGTACCGTACCGGCCACTTGAAATATCTCAAGCCACAACCGTACCATACATTGATTATTCCATATTTGATGTGGAATTAACATCGGCAGCGGTCAATGTATTCCAACGATCACATTGCAGTGACTATGGTCGTACTCTGTACTCTGTCGTCAATTGTTAATGTCTAATGGTTTATCGAATATGCATTTTGTAGCTCCAGATTTGATATAGAACATAAATCATCACTGAAAGGGTTCATCTAACGGATGCAGTGCTATATTGGTGGATGTTGTAAGTACCGTACAGTCAGTTCGAAATATATCAAGATATAACAATACCATACACGGATCATTCCAGGTTTGATGAGGAAATTACATCATCAGTGACCAATGTAGTCCAACGTCTACATTACTGTGATTATGCTTGTACTCATTACGGTGTTGTCAATTGCTAATGTTTGGAGTGTCTGTGGATATGAGTTTTGTCATTCTATTATTGTTACAGAATGTAAATCATCATTGGACGGATTAATCTAACGGTTACAGTGCTACGTTGGTGGATGTAGTAGGTACTGTGCTATCAATTGGAAATATCTGAGGCCGTAAGCGTAATATACATAGAGTATTCCGGAATTGCTTTGTAATTTTCATCTACACTGGACAAAGTAGTCCAACGGCTACAGTACAGCGATTGTGACTGTACTCATTACTGTGTTGTAAGTTGTTTATTTCGCGAGTGTTAATGGATGGATGTTTTATCATTATAGAATTGTTACAGAACCTAAATCATCTTTGAACAGATTAACCTAACGCAACAGTGCTCTGTTGGTAGATGTACTACGTGACTTATACTCGGCTGCAAATATCACTGACCATAACCGCACTATACATAGATTGTTCTTGTATCTCTTTCAAATTTACGTGATCAGTGAGCAATGTGGTACAACGGATACAGCACTGTGATTACGGCTGTACTCCGTACTGTCTTGTAAATTGTAAATTTCGCGGGGGTAATGGATCTGCATTTTGTCATTCTAGAATTATTATAGAATATATATCATCATGGAGCATTTTAACCCAAAGCAACAGTGGTCTGTTGGTAGATGTACGAATTACCGTACTATAAATTTGAAAAATCTGTAGCCACATCCGTAATATACATTGATTGCTCTCTACCAGCTCTTGAATTTACATCATCAATGAGCAAGGTGGTCCAACGTTTACAGTACTCTGATGATCGCTGCACTCAGCACTATTTCGTCAATTGCCAAGTCGGGTGGGATAATGGACCTTCGTTTTTCATTCTAGAATTGCTATAAATGTAAATCCGCATTAAACAGCTCATTCCGTTGGCTACGCCGCTATATTAGTGAATGTTATAAGCACAGCACTGTCAATTGGATGTGTATCACGGCCTTACCGTTATATACATTAATATCTCCAGAGTTGCTTTGGAAACTACACCATCGGAGGACAAAGAGGGTCAGCGGCTGCCGCACTGCAATGATGGCTGCGTTGCTTATTGATAATATCTAGAGCGATCTTCTACATTCATTTTTCATTCTGCAATTGCTGTATAACATACATATTCAGTGACCAATACAATCTAACGGCAACAGTGCTCTGTTGGTAGATGTAATAGTTATCGGAAAGTGTATTGTTAATATCACTGGCCGCAACCGTGGTATACATAGTCTATTGCCCAATTACTTTAGAGTACACGTCACCAGTGGTCAAAGCAGCCCAACGTATGCATTACTGTGAAGATTGTTGTACACTGTACAGTGTTGTGAATTGTTAATATCTCGAGGAATAATGGATATGCCTTTTGCCATTATTGAATAGCTATAAAGCCAAAATCATCATTGAATAGGTTAATCCAACGGCCGCAGTACTATATCGGTGGATGTTATAAGTACCATACTGTCAATTGGATGTGTCTCAAGACACAAACGTAATATGAATTGATTATTCCCAAAATGCTTTCGAATTTGCGTCATCAGTGTACAAAGCATTCCAACGGCTACAGCAATGTCATGATGGCCGCACTCAGTAAAGTATCGTCAATTGCTAATGTCTCGAGGGATAATGAACATTCATCTTCACTATAGAATTTCTGTAAAATATAAACCATCAGTGAACAGATTAAACCTATTGCGAAATTCCTCTGTGGTGCGAGTACTAGGTACTGCACTTTGAATTATAAATCACACTAGACGTAATCGTACTATGCATTGGTATGTGTAGATCAACATTAGAACTTACATCAGCAGTGAACACAGTAGTCCAACGTCTATAGAAATGTTATGACGGTTGAGCTCAGATTTTTGTTCCTAGTTGCTTATATCTCGGGAGGTAATGGATCTGCCCTTTTTCTTTCTGCCCGCCGTTAATCCAACGACGACCGCGCGCTGTTGGTGGACGTCTTAAGTGCCGCACTGCCAATTGCAAACACCACTAGCCATAACCGTCCTGTACATACGTTACTTTACAACTGCATTGCGTTTTATGCCGTCGATGAGCAAAGCAACCCCACGTATGGAGAACAGTGGTGATGGCTGTACTCAGTACTGCGATGTCAATTGTTAATATCTCGAGTGATAATGGATCCGTCTTTTGTCATTCTAGGATTGCTATAAAATTTGAATCATCATTGAACAGACTAATATATCGGCTGCAGTAGTCTGCTGGTGGATGTGCTAAGTACCGTGCTTTCAGATGGATGTGTCTATAGTCATACATTTACTAATTATTTGTTATTCCAGAATTGCTTTGGAATTCACATCACCAGCGGAAAATGCATTCCAACGGCTACAGTAAGATGATGATGGCTCCACTCAGAACTGTGATGCTAATTCTTAATTTCTCGAGGTACAGTGTATCTGTTGTTTGCAATTCATTAGCTGCTGTAAAACATAAATCGTCATTGAACAGATTAATGCAACCGCTGCCGTACTGAATCGGCGGATGCAATAAGTAACTTGCTGTCAGTTGTAGGTTATTCAAGACATAAACGTTCTGTACGTTGATTATTCCAGAAATGCTTTCCAATTTACGTCATCAGGGAAGTAAGTATTCAAACGTCGGCAGTACTCTGGAGATGGCTGTGGTCATTACTTTGTTTTCAATAGTTACTGTCTCAAGGTGTAACGGAGCTGTCCTTTGCCATTCCACAATTGCTACAAAATCGAAATCATCGCTGAACAGATAAATCCTACGTCTACCGTACTATATTGGCGGATTTCATAAGAAACGTTGTGTCAGTTGCAAATACCTCAAGACATGAACGTACTATGCATTGCCTATTCCCTAATTGCCTTGGAAACTATACCATGGGTGAAGTAAGCAGCACAACGTCTACAGTGACGTGATGATGGCTGTAATCAGGACTGTGTTGCCAATTGTTAATATCTCGAGGATAAATGAATCTGTCTTCTGCAATTCTAGAATTGGTATGAACTCGAAGTCATCGTTGAGCAGTTTAAACCAACGGCTACAGAGATATACCGGTCGATGTAGTATGTAGCGTACTGACAAATGGAAATATCCCAAAGCATAGCCGTGCCGCACATTCATGATTATAGAATTGCCTTGGAATTTACATTATCAGCGAAGAGCTTAATCCAACGGCAAGAGTGCTCTCTTGCTATACGTGTTGTATACCGTAATCTCAATTCTAAATATCCCTAGCCGTAACCGTCATATACATACGCTATTCTGCAACTGCTTTGAATTTTGCGTCATCGGTGAACAATATATTCCAACGTATGGAGTACAGTGATGATGGCTGTGCTCAGCACTGTGTGGTTAATTGTTAATACCCCGAGGGATAACGGATCTGCATTTCTTATTCTTGAGTTAATGTAGAACATTCACCGCCAGTGGACAGATTAATCCAAGGGTTACAGCCCTCTGTTTGTAAATACACTGCGTACCATAGTGTTAATTGTAAATATCTCTAGTCACAACCGTTCAATACATTTATTATTCTTGAATTGCCTTGAACCTTGCATCATCAGTTAAAAAAGTTAGCCAACGTATACAATACACTGATGGCGGCTGTACTCAGCACTGCGTTGTCATTTGTTAATATCTCGAGGGATAATGGACTGGCATTTCTTAACCTAGACATGCTGTAGATTATACATAACCAGTGAACAGATTAATCCAACGGCCACAGCACTCCTTTGGTGGATGTACAAATCACCGTATGGGCAATTGTAAACATCCTGTATTGTAGGCCGATTATACTAAATTTGTTTTGGAATTTGCATCATCAGTGGAAAAGGTAAACTAACGGCTGCGGTACTGTGATGATTCCTGTACTCAGTACTTTGTTGTCAGTTCTTAATATCTCGAGGCGTAATGTTCCTCCACTTTGTCATTCTAGAATTGTCATACAATCTAAATCATGTCTGAACGCATAAATCCAACGGCATCAGTGCTCCGTTGGTGTATGTACTAAAGACTGTTATAAATATCTCGTGCCATAACAGTCATATACCTTGATTATTCCAGAATTGCTTTTGAATAACCATCATCAGCGAGCAAAGTGAACCAACGGCTACAGAGCTGCGATGAAGCATGTACTCAGTTCTGAGTTGTCAATTGCTAATATCTCCAGGGGTAATTTACATTTATTTTATCCTTCAAGAATGATTACTCAATCTTAGCCATCACTGAGCAGGTTAATGCACCGGCTACAGTGCTTTGCTGAGGCAACATGCTGCCGACAGTAATTATCCCTAGACATTACCGTAGTACACATAGTTTATTTTACAATTAATTTAGAATAAGCATAATCAGTGAACAAAGTAGTCCGTCGGCCACATTATTCAGATGATGGCTGTACGCAGTGCTGTGTTGTCCATTGTTGAAATCGCGAGATATAATGGATCTGTATCTTATCATTCCAGAATTTCTGTAGAATACAAATGATTATTGAAGATATTAATGCAACTGTCACAGCGTCTTCTTGGTGAAGGTACTATGCACCGAACACTCTACTGTAAACGTCCCTCGGCGAAACCGTACTATGCATTAAACTATTTTAGAATTACTGTGCAATTTATACAAACGGCGCGCTCTCTATTCCAACGGCTACTGTACTGCGATGACGAATGTACACTGTACTGCGCTGTCTATTGCTAATTTCTTGAGGGATAGCGTTTATATTCGCGATGAACCCAGATGCTCTATTAAACATGAACCACCATTGATCCGATTAGTCCAACGGATACATTCATCTGTTAATCTAATTACCGTTCTGCCAATTGGAAATATGTCTAGACCTAACTGTACTATACAATGGTTACACCAGAAGTATCTTTGAATTTCCATCATAAGTGAACAAAGTAGTAAAACTCCTACTTTACAGTTGCGGTGGCTGTACTCATTACTGGTTTGTCAATTGTTAGTACCGCGTGGGGCAATGGATCTCTATATTGTCATATCGGAATGGTTATCAAATATATATCATCATTGAACTGATGAATCCAACGACTACAGTGCTATATTGGTGGACCTAACAAGTACCGTACTGTCAATTTTAAATATCTCTATACGTAACCGCAGTATACACGGGCTGTTATAGAATGGCTTGGTATATGCATTACCAGTGAACGAAGTTATCCAACGGCTACAATACTGTGATGAATTCTGTACTTATTTCTGTGGTGGCAGCTGCTAATGTCTCGCGGGAAAATGGATCTGCATTTCTCGTTCTAGTATTACTGTAGAACACACATCTTCAGTGACCAATTTACGCCTTCGGCAAGAGCGCTCTGCTGGTAGGTGTATTAACTACCATACTGTGAACTGCAAATGTCTCTAGTGGTAACCATATTGTACACTTATTATTCTGGAGGTGTTTTGGAACAGACATTGTCAGTGAGCAATGTCATTCAACAGTTACAATACAGCGATGATGGCTGTACTCAGTATTGTGTAGTCAATAATTAATTTTGGAGGGATAATAGATCTGCATCTCCCTTCCAAGAATTGCTGAGGGACATACACCATCCCTGAACAATATAATACAGCGGCTGCAGTGCAGTATTGACGGATGTAATAGGTACCGTACGGTCAACTGTAAATATCTCGAGCCATAAACGTAATATGAATGGATTATACCCGAGTTGCTTTGGAACTTTCACAATCAGTATAGAGAGGCAATCAACGGCTTCAATACTCTGATGATGACTGTATTCAGTACTGTGCTGTCATTTTTCAGTATCTCGTGGGAGAATGGATCTGCGTATCTCGTTCTAGAGCTGCAGTGGTATATACACCATCGGTGAACTGATTAATGCAACGGAAGCAGTGAGCTGTAGGAAGACGTACTAAATGCCGTTCTGTCAAATGCAAATATCACTTGCCATAGCCGCACTATACATAGGTTACTTTAGAATATCATTCGAATTTACATTATCAGTGAACAAAGCAGTCCAACGGCTTCACTACTGTGTTAGTGGCTGTACTCAGTATTGTGTATTCAATTATTAATATCTCGAGGGATAAAGGATCAGTCTTTTGTTATTCTAGAATTGTTATAGAGTTCAAATTATCATTGAACAGTTTACTCCAACAGCATTGAGGTATTTTGGTGTTTGTAACGAATACCTTATTGTCAATTGGAAATATGTCAAGCTATAACTCTTACATGCATTGTTTACTTCAGTATAGCTTTGGAACTTACATCAACAGTGAACAATTTTATTCAACGGCTACAACACTGTGATGATGGCTGTACTTAGCTCTGTGTTGTCATTTGATAACGTCTCGATGGAAAATGGACCCTTATCCTTCATTCTACATTTACCGCAGTGCATTGAACTTCAATGACCAATTTATTCGAACGTTACCGGTGCTCTGTTGGTAGATGCATTGGGTACCGTTTTATCAACTGTAAATTAAGATCATCTATGAAGAATATTATCCAACGGCTTCAGTACTGCGATGATGATTGTACTTAGTACTGTGTCGGTAACTGCTAATGTCTATAGGCTTAGGGTATCTATACTACGTCATTCTATAATTGTTATAGAATCTATATCATTTCTGAGCCGATTAATCCAACGGCTACAGTGCTCTAGTGATGGATGTACTTAGCACCGTACTCTCTGTGGTTTATCTCCCTGGCTGCAAACGTACTATGCACTCATTATTCTAGAATTGCTGTAGAATTTAAATTATCGATGATCAAATAAATCCAACGCCTACTGTGCTGTCATGATGGCTTTACTCTGTACTGCGGTGTCAATTGGGAATATCGGTGTGACAATGGATATGTTCTTTTCCATTCTGGAATTGGCACTTTGTCTCAATACTCATAGAACATATAAATCCAACGGCTACTGTGCTCTGTTCGCGGATGTAGTTATCACCGTATTGTCGATTGCGAATACATCTTGCCACAGCCATACTGCACATTGACTATTCCAGAGTTGCTTTGGAACATGCGTCATCAGTGAACAAAGTATTTCTACGTCTACAGTACTGTGATCATGGCTGTAGTCATTACTGTGTCGCCAATTCCTAATATCTCGATGGAAAATGCATGTTCATTTTCCATTCGAGACTTGTTATAGTGTGTAAATCATTATTGATAAAATTAATCCAGCCGCTATACTGCTGTGCTGGTGGATGTACTATGTGGCGTACCGTCAATTTGAAATGTCGCAAGGCATAACCGAACGAAACATTTAATGTGCCAGAATTGCTCTGGTATTTACGTCACCCATGAACAAAGTGGGCCAACGGATTCATTACTGTCATGCTAGATTTACGCAACGTTTTGTCGTTAGTTGTTAACTCGAGGTACAATGTATCTGCATTTCGCATTCTAGAATTGCTATGCAACTAACGTCATCAGTGAACAATTCTTTCCAACTGTTACATTACAGTGAGGATGGCTATACTCAGCACTGTGTTGGCGTTTGTTATTATTTGGAGAGACAGCGGATCTACATTTCTCGTTCTAGAATTGTTGTGAAACATAGATAAGCAGGAGCCAAAGTAATACAACGTCAACAGGTATCGGTGGGAGGAAGTTCTTTATGCAGCACTGCCAACTGTAAATATTAATATTCCTAAGCGCATTAAGCATAGGTGTTTCTAGAATCACTGCCGAATTTACGCTATTCCCTATCAAAGTATTCCAACGGCTACATCACTGTGATGGATGGTGTACTCAGTACTATGTTGGAAATTGCTAATACACCGAGTGTCAGTGTATCTTTATTTTGTCGTTCTGTGATCGCCATAAAACTTAAATCAGCATTGAACAGAATAATACAGGGAAAGCAGTTCTCAGCTTATTTGTGCACTAAGTACCGTTTTGTCAATTGGAAGTATTTCAAGACGTAACCGTAATATGCATTGGTCATTCCAGAATTGCATTGGAATTTACTTGATCAGTGAACAAAGTAATCCTACGGCTACATTACTGTGATGGTGGCTGTAATCAGTACTCTGTTCTCTATTTTTAATAAACCGAGGTATACGGGATCTGTAGTTTCAAATTCTAGAAATGCTACAGAAACTAAGTCATCTTCGAACAGATTAATTTACCGGCACCAGTGCTCATTCGGTAGTTGTGCTGCTTTATGTACCTTCAAATGTAAACAACACTATCCATAAATGCACTACACATAGGTTTTTCTGGAATTAGTTTCGAATTTACAACATCAGCGAACAAAGTGGTCAATCGGCTACATTGCAGTAATTACGGCTGCACACATTACCGTATTCTCAATTGTCAATGTCTCGAGGGTCACTAGATTTGTGTATTGTTAATTAACTGGAATTGTGTGTTGTCAAGTTGATATACAACTTGAGTCACTATTGAACGGGTAAATCCAACGGCGACAATGCTATATAGGTGGACGCAGCACGCACCTTACTGTCAATAGGAAATGTCTCAAACCATGGCTGTAATGTAGAAAGATTATTCCAGCATAGCTTTGGAATCTGCGTCAATGCAGGAAGCAGTCCAACGGCTACATTAACGTGACGATGGCTGTATTCGTTGCTGTGTTGTCAATTGTTAATATCACGAGGGATGATGGGCCTGCATTTTTCCTTCTACAGCTGTAGGATATACATCTTCAATGACCAATATAAATCAACGGCAACAGTGCTCTCCTCGCACACGTACTAATTACTCTACTGTGAATAGTAACTGTCGCTAGCCATAACCGCAGTATACAGAGGTTATTTTAGAATTACTTTAGTATTTCAACCATTAGTGAACAATGTGTTCCAACGGCAACGTTTCTCTGATGATGGATCTACTTAGTACATTGTTGTCAATGGTTAATGTCTCGAGGGTTAGTGGATCTGTATTTTCTTATTTTAGGTTTGACGTAGATGAGAAACCGTTTCTGAGCAGATTAATGCAACGGGTACAGTGCTGTATTGGTGGATGTAATAAGTACCGCACGTTAAATTGGAAATATGTCACGTAACAGTCGTAATATACATTGACTATACTAGAGTTGCAATGGAATCTACATCATCAGTGGGCAAACTTAAACAACGGCCACAATACTGTGACGATGGCTGTACACAGTATTACGTTGTCCTTTGCTAATATCTGGAGGGACAATGAAACTGCTCTTCTTGTTCTAGATTTGCTGTCGAATACACTTCATCGGGGAACAAATCAATCCTATGGCTAAAGTGATCTGTTGAAGGAGAACCCAAATGCCGTACTCTCAATTGTATATATCTCCAGCCACTACCGCTCTATACATAGGTTATCCTAGAATCACTTTAGAATTTCCATCATCAGTGAACAGCGTAGCCCTCGGGGTACATTACCGTGATGGTAGCCCTACTACGCACTCTGTTGCCAATTGCTAATACCTCGAGGCACAGTGGAGCTATATTTTGTCACCCTAGAGTTGATATTGTATAGAAATCGCCATCGAACATATTTATCCGACGGCATCGTTGCTACAGTGGTGTATGTAATAATCACCGTACTGTCAATTGGACATGTCACACGCCACAATCGTAATATACATTGGTTATTCTAGAGTTGCCTCGGAATTTACATTTTACGTTAACAAAGTTGCCAACGGCTCCGTTACTGTGACTATGGCTGGACTCAGTGCTGCGTTGTCAATTGTCCCGTTACACGAGGAATAACGGAAGTTCATTTTCCATTCTGCAATTGTTGTAGAACGTACATCAATAGTGACCAGCTTAAACTGCCAGTAACAGTGCTCTCTTGGTAAATGTACTAATTGCACTACAGTGAGTTGTAGATGTCGCTAGACATGACCGCATTATTCATATGTATTTCTAGAATCACTTTCTAATTTACATCGTCAGTGAACAAAGTAGTCCAGCGGCTACATTACTGTGAAGCTGACTGTATTCAGTACTGTGTCGCAAATTGTTAATGTCTTGAGGGTCAGTGGATATGTGTTATGTTAGTCTAGAATTGAAATAGAATATAAATCATCATTGAACACATTAAACCTACTGCTGCAGCGATATATCTATGGAAGTAACCGGTACCGAACTTCCAATTCGAAATATCTGAAGGCATGACCGCAACATACATTGATTATTCTAGAATTGCATTGGAATTTACGTCAACAGCGAACAAAGTCACACATTGTCCACAGTCACCTGATGATGCCTGTACTCAGCACAGCGTTGTCATTTGATAATATCTCGAAGGATAATGGATCTCCATTTTTAGATCTAGAGTTACGGTGGGATATACATCATCAGTGAACAAATCACTAAAACGGCCACAGTGATCTGTTATAAAAATATCACTATGTCACAAGACATAACCGGACTATACGTTAGTCACTCAAGAATTACTTTAGGATATCCATCATCAGCGAACGTGGTTGTCCAACGTTTACATACCTGTGATAGTGGCTGTACACCGTACTGCGTTGTCAATTGTTGACATCTTGAGGGTCAGTGGACATGTGTTATGATATTCCCGAATTAATATAAAATTTGAGTCATCACTTAATCGATTAATCCAACGGATACTGTAAAATATTGTTGGACGTTGTTAGCACCGTTCTGTCAACGGTGCTTATGCCAATTATGCCAAACTTGCTTTGTAATTTATATCATCAGTGGGCAAAGTAGTCCAACCTGTACAGTACTGTGATGACGACAGTACTACGTACAGTGTCGTAAATTGCGAATTTTTAGAGGTATAATGGACCTTCATTGTTGCTTCGGCAACTGCTGTAGTATATACATATTCAGTGACCAACTTAAAGCAACGGCAACTGTGTTCTCTTGGTAGATGTACCAATACCGTTCTGTGAATCGTAAATGTCACCTGCTGAAAACGCACTATACATAGGTCATTCGAGAATTATTTCGTAATTATCATGATTAGTGAACAATGTTGTCGATCTGCTGCACAACTGTGGTTGTGACTGTTCTCAGTATTGCGGTGTCAATAGTTAATATCTCGAGGGTTGATGCATCCGCATTTTGCCATTCTCGAATTCATATAAAATGTAATTCATCATTGATCAGATTAATCCAACGGCTACTGTGCTATATTGGTGGATGTACTAGGTAAAGTTCAGTCAGTTGGAACTACCACAAGTCACTACCGTACTAATCGGTGCTCATTAAACAATTGGTTTGGAGCTTGCATCATCAGTGGGCAAAATATTCCAACACGGAAATTACTGTGATGATGGCTGTGTTCAGTACTGCTTTGTCAGTTGTTAAAATCGTGAGGGATAATGGATCTGTGGTTTGTCATTCTCGAATTGGTGCAGAAAGTAAATGAACATTGAAGGGATTAATCCACTTGCTACAGTCCTCTGTTGGTGGTTGTACCAGGCACCGCACTGTCAGCTGTAAACATCTCCACCCACAACCGTGCTAATCACTGCTTATTCTTGAATTGCTATGCAATTTATATCATCGGGACACAAACATATCCAACGCCTGCAGTAGTGTGGTAATGGCTGCACTGTGTACCGTGTGTTCAATTGTTCATAGCTCGCGGGGGCAATGGACCTCCATTTTTCATTCTAGAGCTAAAGTAAGATTTACATCATTGGCAAACAGATTAATCCAACGGCTACAGTGCCCTGTTGGTGGATGTACTCAGCACCGTACTGTCATTTGTAAATATCCCTAGCCCTAACCGCATCGTACGTGTGTCTTTCCAGGTTTGCTTTGCAACTTACGTCAGCAGTAGTCCCAGTAATACAACGCCTACTGTTCTGTGATGGTGGTTGCACTCAGTACTGTGGTGTCAGTTGCTAGTACCTCGGGGATAACGGATATGTCCACTGTCATCCTACGATTACAATGAAATTTAAATGATTACTGAACAGACAAATCAAGCTGCTACACCGCACTGCTGGTGAATGTACTAAGTACCGTACCGACAACTAAAAGTGTCTCGAGCCATAACCGCACTATACGGTGATTATGCTAGAGTTACTTTGGAGCTTGCATGATCAGTGAACAAAGTAATCTAACGGCTATAATTTCGTGATAATGGCTGTACACTGTGCTTTGCCGTCAAGTGTAAATGTCTCAAGGCATAATGGATACTCATTTTTCATTCTAGGCATAGGGTAGTGTATATATCATCAGTGAACAGCTTAATTCAGCGGCAAACGTGGTCTGTTGGTAGATGCGATAAGTACCGTAGTGTCTATTGTAAATATCACTACACATAACCGTACAATGCATAGGTTATTCCAGAATTGCTCAAGAATTTACATCTTGATTGGACAAAGTAATGTAACTGCTGCAATACAGTGATGATGGCTGTACTCAATACGGTGTTGCTAATTGCTAATATCTCGAAGTTTGATAGATCTGTATTATGTCATTCGAGGACTCTTATAGGAACTATATCATCATTGAACAGATTAATCCATCGGCTACACTGCTCTGTTGGTGGATGCACTCGTTACCGTACTGTCAAATGTAACTATCTCTAGCCATAATCATACTGTACATTGATAATTCTAGAACTGCTGTGGAACTTGCTTTATCAGTGAGCAAGGTAATTCAACAGTAACAATACTGTGATGACTGCTGCACTCAGTACTGTGTTGCCAATCCTTTATGCCTCGATACACAATGGATGTTGATTCTCGTTCCAGAATTGTCGAAAGATCGAAATCACCATTCATCTGATTAATCCAACGGCTTCAAA
The DNA here is from genome assembly GCF_001483705.2 of Eufriesea mexicana. Lineage (NCBI taxonomy): Eukaryota > Metazoa > Arthropoda > Insecta > Hymenoptera > Apidae > Eufriesea > Eufriesea mexicana. The sequence goes on along the minus strand of NW_016909552.1, from coordinate 35,824 downwards.
TCTCTGCTGGTGGATGTACTAAGTACCGTGCTTTCAGTAGGAAAAACCGCTAGCCATTGCCGTAGTGTACGTGGATTACTTTAGACTTGGCTTTGAAGCGACGTTATCAATGTAGAAAGATATTCAACAGTTACAATACTGCGACGATGGCTGCGCACAGGACTGTGTTGTCAGTCGTTATATATCTCGAGCGTCTCAGGAACTGTATTTTGATATTCTAGTGCTGTTGGCGAATTTAAATCATCAGTGATTATATTAAACCAACGGCTATACTGCTGTATTCGTGTACGTAACTTGTACCGTACTCTAAATTGGAAATATCGCTAGCCATAACCGCACTATACATGGGCTGTTAAAGGAACACGTTAGAATTTCCATCATCAATAGTAAAAGTAGACGAACGGCTATATTACTGTGATGGTGGCCCTTCTCCGTACCCTGTTTTCGATTGTAAATGTCTGGAGGGGCTGCGGATCCGTATTTCGTTATTATATAACTGATATAGAAAGGAAATCGTCGTTGAACGGATTAATCCAACGTCCGCAGTGCCAGATCTTTAGTTGTAATATGTACCGTACCGTAAATTTGAAATATCTCAAGGCTTAACCGTAATATATAATGATAAATACAGGTTTGCCTTGGAAGTTACATCGTCAGTGGGCAAAGCAATCCAATCGCTGCAATAATGTGATGACGGCTGCACTCATTTCTGTGGCGTCATTTGTTAATACTTCGAGGGATGTTGGATCCGCGCTTCTCGTTCCAAAATTCAGCGTTATATGCACCGTCAGTGAGCAGATTAACTCAACGGCAGCAGTGATCTGCTAGAAGATGTACTAAATTCTGTGCTGCAAATTGTAAATATCACTGGCCATAAGCGCACTACACATATATCATTGAATAGTTACATTGGAATTACCTTCGCCATCGGACGATGTAGCCCAATGCCCACATTAATGTGATGGTCGACATACTCTGCATTGTGCCGTAAATTGTTAATATCTCTGGGTTCGTGGGATATGTATTTTGTTATCCTTGAATTGACATAAAATTTAAATCACCATGGAACACATAAATCCAACGATTGCAGTGCTACATATGCGGATGTATTGAGTACCTTACCGTTAATTGGATATATTCCAAGCCATGTGCGTAATATACAATGATTAGCGCAGAAGAGCTATGGAATTTACACTATCAGTGTACAAGGCAATCCAACGGCTACACTATTGTGATGATCGCTGTACGCAGTGCTGTGTTGTCCATTGTTAATTTTTCGAGGGGCAATGGGCCACCATTTTTCATTCTACAATTGCTCTAGGAAGTACATCTTCAGTGATCATTTCAAACCAGCGTCAACAGCGCTCTCTTTATTGATGCACTAAATGCCGTGCTGCGAACTGCAAATATCACTAGCCGTAACCGCACGATATATATGCTATTCAATAATCGCATTAGAATTACCTTCATCATTCTACGTTGTAGCCCAACGCGTACATTACTGTGACGGTCTGTCTACTCAGTGCAGTGCTGTCAATGGTTAATATCTCGAGCGTCAGTGGAAATGTGTTTTAATATTCTAGAATTGATATAGAATAGAATCGTCACTGGACAGGTTAACCCAAAGGATACAGCGCTATATTGGTGGGTGTAACAGGTAACTTACTGTCAATTGGTTATGTGTCAAGACATAACCGTAGTGAGAAATGAACATTCCTGAATAGCGTTGAAACTTACGTCACCAGTGGACAAAGCAATCCAACGCGTAGCCTAATGTGGTGATGGCTGCGCTCACTGCTGTGTTGTCATTTGTTAATATTTCGAGGGATAATGGAACTGCTTTTCACATTCTTTAATTGCAGCGTTGTATGCACTATCAGTGAACAGATTAACTGAACGGCCGCAGAGATCTGTAGGAAGATGGACCAAATTTGGTACTGCAATATGTAAATGTCACTAGAGGTGACCACACTGTACATATGTCACTCAATAATTGCACTAGAATTACCATCGCCATTAGACGAAGTTGCCCAACGCCCACATTATGGTGATGGCCGACCTACTCAGCACTGTGTTGCAAAATTCCGTAATATCTCGAGGTTCAGGTGATATGTATTTTGTTATTCTAGAATTCACATAAAATCTGAGTCACCATGGAACATATTATTCCAACGGTTGCAGTGCTGTACTTGTGGATGTAGTAGGTGCCGAACTGTCAGTTGGAAGTATCTCGAGACAAAACCGTAACAAAATAATTATTCCAGAATAGCTTTTGAATTTACGTCATCAGTGGACAAAGCAGACCATCGGCTACATTCTCATTATGGTGGCTGTATTTAGTGCTGTTTAGTCAACTGCAATATTTCTCATGAGATGATGGATCTTGATTTTTCATTATACAATTTCTGTGGAATAAACACCATCAGTGACATACACAAATCGGCGGCATCAGTGATCTCCTCGTAGATGTATAATTACCGTACTGTGAGTTGTAAATATCACTATCCATAACCTCAATATATGTAGGCTGTGCAAGTGTTTTTTGAGGAAATCTATCATGGGGGAGCATAGTAGTCCAACGAATACATTACTGTGATGATGGCTGTACTCTGAACTTTGCTGTGAATCGTTAATTTATCGCGGGATTAGGACCTGTATTTTGTCATTCTAGAAATGTTATAGATTTTAAATCACCATTGAACAGTTCAATCCAACGGCTACAGTGCTATATTGGAGGATGTCATAAACAACGCACTGTCAATTGGAAATACCTCAAGGCATAACCGTAATGTACAATGACTAACACGGAACTCGTTTGGAATATACATCATCAGTGAACGATGTTATCTACGGCTACAGCCATATAATGATGGCTGCACTCAGTTCCGTGTCGTCGTTTGTTCATGTCTCGAGGGACAGTAGACCAGCATTTCTCGTCCTAGAATTGCTGTGCAATATACAACATCAGGAATCCGATTTTTCCAACGGGAGCAGTGCCTTGTTGAAAGACACTAAATGCAGTGCTGTCAGCTGTAGATGTCACTAGCCACAGCCAAACTGTACATAGGTAATTCTAGATTCACTTTCGAATCTACATCATGTGCGAAAAAAATGTATTCCAACGGATACATCACTGCGATGATGGCAGTACCCAGAACTTTGTTGTCGACCGATAATATCTTGAAGGCAAGTGGGCTTTTATTTTGTCATTCTAGAAATGTTGTCGAATTTAAACCGTCACTCAACCATTTAAACCAACGGCTACAGGGCTATATTGGTGGCTGTAATAAGTACCGAACTGCCGATCGGAAATATCTGAAGCCATAACCGTAATATGATATGATTATTCCTGACTTGCTTTGAAATTTACACCATCAGAGAACAAAGTAGGCAAACGACTGGAGTAATATGACGATGTCAGACCGAGTCCTGTGTTGTGAATTGTCAATGCCTTGAGGGACTTTGGATTTATATTTTGCCATTCTAGAGCGGTTATAGTATTTATATCATCATTGAACAGACTAATCCCACGGCTACGATGCTATACTGGTGTACGAAATATGTACCGTACCGTCAATTTTAAATATCTGGAAAGCTAATCCTAATATACATTGATTATTCAATAATAGGTTTGTCATAAACACCCGCAGTGATCATAGTGGTACCATGGTTATAGTACTGTGATGATGGCTATACTCAGTACTGTGCTGTCGATTGCTAATATCTAGAGGGTTCATGGAAGTGCCATTTTTTCATTCAGTAATTGCTATAAAATCTAAGTCATCATTGAACAAACTGATACAGCGCCTGCAGTGATCTGCTGTTGGATGTACAGTGTAACAAGCTATCCATAGGAAATAACACTATTCACAACCGTAGTACACATTGGTTACTATAGAATTGCTTTGCAACTGACATTATCTGTTTACAGAGTTATTCAATCTTTACAATACTCTTATGACGGCTGTACTCAGTACTGCGTTGTCAACTGTTAATATGTCGAGTTCCAATGGACCTGCGTTTCTCGTTCTAGAATTGCTGTGTAACGTACATCATCTATGAGTAGGTCAATCCAACGTCTGCAGTGTTATATTCGTGGGTGTAGTGATTACTGTACTGCTAATCGGAAATGTCTCAAGCCACAACCGTAACAAACAATGATTATACCAGAATTTCTTTGGAGTTCATTTCATCGGTGACCAAAGTATTGCAACGGCAACATTACTGTGATGATGGATGTACTCGGTAATGTGTTGCTAATGCTTAGCACGTTGAGGGATTTCTGATACGCATTTTGTCATTCGAAAAATTTCTATATAAATAAGGTGATCATTGGACAGATTAAACCAACTGCTACAGTGATATTTTGGTGGATATTCTTTGCACCGTACTGCTAATGTAAACATCCGCAGGCATAAGATTACTACACGTTGGTTGTACCTGAATTGCTTCGCAACATATATCATCAGTGAACAAATGATACAACGTATACAGCACATTTATGATGCCTGTACTGGGTACTGTGTCGGCAATTGTAAATATCCCGCGGGGAAATGGAACTGCATTTCTCATTCTGGAATTGCTGTAGAATATGTAACGTCAGTGGACAGGCTAATAAAGCGGCTACCGCATTGTGATGATGTCTGTACTTAGTACTCTGTCGTCAGTTGTCAATATCTCGGGCAGTAATGGACATGCCTTTTGTCATTCTATAGTTACAATGGAACTTAGATCACCATTGCTGACATCATTCCAACAACTGAACTGCTCTCTCGATGCACGTACTAAGAACCGCACTGTCAATTGTAAACATGCCCAGATATAACTCTACTATACTTTGTCTACCCTAGACATGCTTTACAATATAAGTAATAATTGAAAAGGTTAATCAAAATGCTACAGTGCTCTATTGGTGGACGTACCTAATACAGTACTGGGAACTGAAAACGTCACTAGCCATAACTGACGTAAACACTGATTACTCTAGAAGTACTGCGGAAGTTAAATCGTCACTGCACATATCATTCCAACGGCAGCTATGCTCTCCTTGTCGATGCACCAGCTGCCGTTCTGGGTATATGAATATCTTCAGCCACAGCTTATGCTTTAGCTAATTGTTCTATAGCTACGGTGGTACTTATGTCATAAGCAAGCAAATTAATACAACGTCTGCTGTGCCCAGTTGATGGATGTACATAGAGGCACACTGTCAACTGCAAATATCTCTAGACATAATCGTACTACTCATTGACAAGGCTAGACTTGCTCTGGAATTTGCATCATCGATGAACTGATTAACCCAACGGCTACCGTGCTCTACTGGTGGATGTACCATCTACAGTAATGGGAGCTGTCAATATCTGTACCCACAACTGATGTATACAATGGTTATTCTGGAACTGCTGTTGAATTTACATCATCAGTGAACAGATCAACGCGACAGTTACAGATCTCTGCTGGTATATGTAATAACAGGCGTATTCTCAATTGTAGATAACCCTAGCCACAAACGTACTATGCATTGATTACTTCAGGCTTGCCTTGGAATTTACATCATAAGTGTAGAAATTAATGCAACGGCTACAATATTGTGATGATGGCTGCACTGAATACCGTGGTGTTAGATGTCAATATCTCGAGCGGCAATGGCTCCGCACTTTGTCACTCTAGAATTGCCATAGAATCTAAACTATCACTGCACAGATTTATAAAACTGTAACAGTGCTACGTCTGTAGATGCACTAAGTACAGTATTTTCATTTGTAAATTTCTTTATCCACATCCGTACTATACATTAGATACCCTTGAATGGGTGTGGAATTTAAATAATCAATGAAAAAGTTAATCCAACTGCTACAGTACTGTAATGGCGACTGTACTATATCCTGCTATGTCAATTGTTAATGCCTGCGGATATAATGGATATGTAATTAGTCATTGTAGATTTGATAGGAACCTAAACCTTCACTGAACATGAAAAAGCATCGGCAAAAGTCCTGTTTTGGTGGTTGCACTGAGCACCGTACTGACAGGGGTATATCTCCATAGCCATAACCGTTCTACATATTGCCTATTCTAGGTTGGCTGTGGAATTAAAACCATAAATGAACAAATTGTTCCGACAACAACAACAATGTGATGATGGCTGCTCTCAGTACTGCCTTGTTATTTGCTATTATCACGTGCGATAACGGATCTGCCTCTTTTCATTATCAAATTGCTATAGAATCTGAATCATTCGTGAACATATTAATCCAACGGCAACTGTGCTCTCTTTGTTCATGTACTGAGTGCTGTACTGTCAATTGTAAATGTTTCTATCCATAACCGTGTCATCAATTGGCTAGACTAAAATTGCTTTGGAATTTACATCACCAGTGAACAAAGTATTGCAACTGCTGCGGTAGTGCGATGATGTCTGTACCCAGAACAGTATTGTCAACTGTCTATATCTAGAGTCATAATGGACCTGTCCTCTTCCATTATAGAATTGCTGTAGAATATAAACGCTTAGTGAACAGGTTAGTCCTACAGCAGCAGTGGCCTGTTGTTAGCAGTACTATGAAACGTACGGCCAATTGTAGATATCACTAGGCATGACCATACTTACCATAGGTTAGTCCAGAATTCCTGTGGAAACCACTTCGTCAGTGTACGAATCGAAACAACGTCTATAGTACTGTGATGTTGGCTGCATTCTGTACTCTGCCGTCTATTGTTAATATGTAGATGGATAAAGGATCTGCATTTTGCTATTCTAGCACAGCTATATGGTTTAAGTCATCTGTGAACATAGTGGTATGAAGGAAACAGTGCTCTGCGGCTAGGAGCACCAGGTACCGCAATGTTAGATGTAAATGTCCCTAGTCATAACTAATGTGTGCTTTGATAGTTCTAGCACTACTGTGAAATTTAAGTCATCAGTGGAGAAATTAATCCAATGGCTACAGTACCCTGACGATGGCTGAACTCAGTACTGTGATGACAGTTCTCAATATCTCCGTCGATAAAGGATATGTCCATTGATATTCTAGAATTGCTGAAGATCCTAAATCACCCTTGATCCAATTAATCCAACGGCTACAGTGCTCTGTTGGATGATGTCCTGAGCACCGTACTCTCCACTGTTTATCTCTCTTGCCATAACCGAAGATTTACATTCATTATTCCAGAATTACATTGGAATTTTAATCATTAATGGACAAATTATTCCAACGGCCATAGTACTGTGATGATGGCTGAACTCTGTGCTATGTTTTCAATAGTCAATATCACGATGGATAATGGTCCTGCGACTTGTCATTCTATAATTTCTATAAAACATAAATCATCTGTGGTCGTACTAATTCAACTGCTGCAGTGATCTGTTGACTCTTGTAATGCGTTCCGTAACGTCAATTTTAAATATTTCTAGCCATAACCATACTATATGCTGACTACCCTAGAATTGCAATGGAATTTACGTCACCTGTGAACAAAGTAATCCAACTGACACTATACCATGGTAATGGCTGTAGTGAATATTGTGATGTAAGTTTTTTATCCCTTGAGAGATAATGGGTCACTCTTACTTCATTCTAGAATTGCTGCAGAATATATATAGTCACTGAACAGATTAGTCCGACGGAAACAGTGCTCTGTTGGTAAATATACAGAGTAACGTACTGTTAATTGCTAATTTCAATAGATATGCCGATATTATACATTGGCCATTCTAGAATTGCTGTGGAACATAAATCAACAATAAGCGAATTGTTCCAACGTCTACAGTACGGTGACGGTAGCTGCATTCAGTGCTGCGTTGTCAGTTGCTTATATCTCGAGGGATAATGGATATGTGTTCTGTCATTCTAGAATTGCTATATTATTTTTATCACAAGCGAACAGATTATTCCAACGGCATCTGTGCTCTGTTGGTGGAAGTACTAAATGATGCACAGTCAGTTGTATATACCTGTAGATATAACCGTACTATACAGTGGCTATTCTAGAATTGCTTTGGATTTGAGATCACCTGTTAACTAATTATTCCTACGGCTATAGTACAGCGATTTTGTGTGTTTTCGGTCCTTCTAAGTACATTCTTATTTCCTGGCGATATAGTGGGTGTGTAATTTGTCGTTCCAGGATTGCTACAGAACGTAAATCATCAGTCAAGATGATAATCCAACGTCTGCAGTGCACTGATATTGGATGAACTAAGTACCGTGCTGTGAATTGTAAGTTTCCCAAGCCATAAGCGTACAACAAGTTGATTATTGCAGAATGCCTGTGGAATTAATATCATCAGCGAACAAATTTACGCAACGACTACAGCATTGTGATAATGCCTGTAATCAGTACAGTGTTGCTAATTGTTTATATCCCAAGGGACAATCGATCAGACCTTTTTCTACCTAGAATTTGATATGTAGCTATAGGGTAGCTATAGGATGTTAATAATCAGTGAACGGATTGTTCCAACGGCAACAGTTCTCTGAAGGAAGATGTAATGAGCACCGTACTGTCGATTGTAATCATTTCTAAACATACCCGTACTATGCATTGGCTATTCTATAATCGCTGTGGCATTTTAATCATTGATGAACAAATTAATCCAACTACCACAGTACTGTATTGATAGCTGAACTCAGTACAGTGTTGTCAACCGTTGGTTTTTCCAATGGTGATGGATATTTCCGTTATCATTCTAGAATATCTATAAAATCTATGTCATCATTAAGCAGATTAATCCATCATCTACAATGATCTATTGGTGGAGCTACTAAGTACGGTAACGTTAGTTCTGAATATCTCTAGACATAGCCCTCCTATATATTGATTCTTCTGGATGTGCCACAATCTTGAATCACTAGTGAACATAGTGGTGCAACGGATACAGTACTGTGAAGATGGCTGTACTCAGTACTCTGTTGTCAATTGCCAATACCTCAAGGGATAATGGATCTCTCCATTGCCATTCTAGAATAGCAATATTATCTAAGTCATTATTGAACACATTAATCTAACGGATACAGTGCTCTGTTGGTGTATGTAATAAGTACCGTATTGTCTGGTGCAAATATCTGTGGCCATAGGTGTCTCATTCATAGATTATTCTAGTGCTGCTGTGGAAAGTGAATCGCCTGCGAGCGTATTAATATAAGGCTACAGTGCTTCGTCGGTGTTTGTAGTTAGCTCTGCACTGACATATGTAAGTATTCCTGGCTAAAACTGACCCATACATTTATTAGATGTTACCATTCAAGTGGAATTTATATAATCATTGAGCAAATTGATCCAACGTTTGCAGTACTGTGATGATAGCTTCCTAAGTACTGTGCTGTCCATTGTTAACATCTAGAGCGTTAACGGATCAGCGTTAACGGACGCATAATTTTAATCATCAGTGACCTGAATAAAAGGAGGATTCTGTACCCCGCTGATTGACATACTCGGTACTGTATTGACATATGTAAGTGTCTCCAGCGACAATTGCTCATTCCATTGGTGATTTCACAGTTGCTGAAGAATTTAGTTGTTCGGCGAGCAGATTAGTACAATGTCTGTAGCATTGTGTACATGTGAACAGTGTTGCTGCTGTCAATATCTCCAGCGACAGTTGCTCTCTCCAGCGGTCATTCTACGGTTGCTGCACAAATTAGGTCGTCAGGGAACAGATTAGTTCGCTGAATATAGTGTTGTGTTGACGGCTACGCACAGCACTGTATTGTCGTTTGGCAATGCCACTGGTGATATCTCATCTATCCGTTTATCATTCTAGAATCGCTGAGGAGTATGAATCATAAGACCACCGATTATTCCAACGGGTACAGTGCTCTCAATGTGCATGGTCGAACCACCGTACAGCTTATTGTAAATACCTCTACACATAACTGAACTATACATTAATTATTCTTGAACTGTTGCTGGATGTATATCAAAACTGAAAGATTAGCTGGACGGCTACAATAATATGTTGGTTGCCGTACTCGGTACTGCTCCGTCAATTGCCAGTTTCCCGAGCCATAGAGGGTCTGTCCCTTGTCACCCTAAAATTGCTATAAAATGTACATCACTAAACAGATTGAACTAATGGCTACAGGTCTGTGTTGGTGGATGTACCATGTGCCGTACTGAAAGCTGTAAATATCTCTAGACGTAATAGATCTATAAATTGTTCATTCTAGATGCGCGGCGGAATGTAAGTCATCAGTCTCAAACTTATGAAATAGCGACGGTACTGTAATTACGGCTATACTCCGTACTCTTTTGAAATATGTCAATATCTCCAGCAAAGGTAGCTTCCTCCATTGGTCATATTACATTTGCTGATGAACCCAAATGATCAGCGAACATGATGATTCAATGGCCACATATGCTATACTATTTTGGAGATGGCTACACTCATTACTGTATTGTAATTAGTTAATGTCACTGAAGACATCTGATCAATCCGTTGACCATTCTATAATTGCTATGGAGGTTATATCATCAGTCGGATCATATTAACCGAATGGCTACGGTGCTCTGTGGGCTAATGTGCCAAGTATTGTATTACCAGCTGCCAATATCTCTAGCCATAACCGATCCATACATAGCTCATTCTAGAGCAGCTGCGGAATATAAATCTTTAGTGAGAAAATTAATCTAATGACTACAGTAAAGTATTGACGGCTGTGCTCAGTAATATTTTGACAAGTGACAATTCCTGCGAAGACAATTGCTCCCACCGTTCATCACTCTAGAATTGTTGAAAAACTTGCACGGTCAGTGGACCGATTAATTCAATGGATACAGTATTGCGTAAATGGCAGAACACACTTGCTTGCTATTTGTCATTAACACATATATATGTGATGTTTACGTAAGTCGCTCTAGAATTGCCATATAATTTAGTTCACCGTTGAGCAGACTACACCAAGGGCTGCAGTGCTGTATTGGCGGATGTACCAAGCAAAGCAGTGCCAATTGTAAATGTCTCAACCCATAACCGATCTAGGCTTTGCTTATTCAAGAGGTGCTGCTGAAATTATGTCCCCAGTGGTCAAATCAATCAAATGGCTGCATTACAGTAACGGCGGCTGTACCCAGTACTCCTTTGACATATGTCATTGTCACCATCGTCAATTGGTCTCTCCCTTGATCATTCTAGACATGCTATGCAGTTCTATTCCTGAATGAAAAGATTAATCCAATTGCTACAGCACGCAGTTGGTGGATGTGCATACCACAGTACTGACAATAGCATACATATCTAGACATAAAGGTACTGTACACTGATTTCTCCAGAAATGCAGCGGAATTTAAGTCATCAGCGGTGAAATTAGTCAAATGGCTACATTATGGTAATGGCAGCTGTACTCAGTACCCTTTTGAGATATGTCAATATTTCCAGCGATGGTTTATCTTTCCGTTTTTCATTCTGGAGTTGCCATAGAATGTAACTCATCACTCAGACGATTACTCGAACAGCCACAATGCTGCAGTTGTAAATATTCCTAGCCCCATCTGATGCATACATTGATTGTTCTAGAAATACGGTGGAGTTTAAGACATCGATGGAGTTGTTAATACAACGGCTGCGATAATGTTACGATGGCTGTACACTGTACTGCTATGTCAATTGTTACTATATCGAGCGATATTGGATATGCCCCTTGTCATTCTAGAATTGCAATCGATTAAAACTCACCACTGAAAAGGTTATTCCAACGGCTACGGTGTTCTGCTGATGGCTGTTCTAAGAACCTTACCATCAACTGTAAATATCTCTAGGCATAGCCGTACTATACACTGATTACTCTAGACTTGCTCTGGAACTAAGATCTCCAGTGCAGATATGAGTCCAACGGCTGCAATAAACATACGATGGCTGCATTCAGCACTGTTTCCTCAATTGTTGAAGTCTCGAGCGATAATGGGACAGTCCTTTGCCATTCTAGAATTGCTATGAAAACCAAGTCATCATTGAACAGGTTAATGTAACGGCTAGTTGTCTATTGGTGGATGTACCAAGTACCGTCCTGTCAACCGTAAATGTCTCTAGGCATAACCATATTATACACTGGTTACTCCAGACTTGCTTTGTAATTATCATCACCAGTAAAGAAATGTATCCAACGGCTACAGAAAACTGACGATGGCTGCTTTCTGCACTATTTCCTCAGTTGTCTATGTCTCGAGCGATAATGCCTCAGTCTTTTGCCACTCTCGAATTGCTATGAAATCTACGTCATCATTGGACAGCTTAATCCACCGGCTACATTTCTCTGTTGACGGATGTACCCGGTAACGTACTGTGAACTGCAGACCTCTCTAGCCATAACCATATCTTACATTGACTATAATATACATGCCTCGGAACTTAGAACGTCACTGGAATCGTTAACTCACCGACTATTATTCCTATTTGTGGACCTACGCACTACCGTACCAGGAATTGTAAACATCTCTAGTCACGACTGACGTATACATTGATTGCTCTAGACCCACTACGGAATTAAGTCATCAGTGATGAACTTAATTCAACGGCTATAGTACTCTGGAGATTGCTGTTCTTAGTACTCTGTTGTTGGTTGTAAATGTCCCGAGCGGTAGAGGATATATATTTTGTCACACGATAATTGCTACAGAATCGAAGGCATAACTGAGTGTTCAATCCAACGGCTACATCGCTCTGTTAATGGATGAACTAAGAACCATACGGTCTGATGTAAATATCTCTAGCCATAACGATGCCATACATTGGTTATTCTAGAATTCCAGTTAAACTTAAGCTATCTGAGAACAAGTTATTTCAACGCCTAAGGTGCTGTGATGATGGCTGTATTCATAACATGGTCATCAATTGTGAAATTCTAGTATGATAGTGGGCCAGTCACTCCAGAATTGCAATAGAGTTTAAAGCATCGCTGAATAGATGAATCCAACGACAACAATGCTCTGTTTGTTGATGTACTCTGTATCGCACTGTCGATTGTAAATGTTTCTATCCATAACCGCACTATATATTAGCTGTTCTAGAATTGTTTTGGAATTTACATCACCAGTAGAAAAAGTATTGCAACTGCTGCGGCAATGCCATGATATCTGTACACAATACAATATTGTCAACTATTTATACCTAGAGATGTGAAAGATCGCCCATTTTTCATACTGGAATTGCTGTAGAATATAGACGCTGTTTGAACAGACTATTCCAACAGCGGCTGTGCTCTATTGGTGGATGTACCGACTACCGTACTAAGAATTGTAAATATCTTTGGACATATATTATGTATATATTAATTATCCTAAAATTGCTGTTGAACATAGCTGATTAGTGAAGAAAATTGTCCCACGGATAAAGTACAGTAGCGATGTTGCAGTGTTCCATTGGTGGATGTACAAAATGCCGTACCGGGAAATATAAATACCTCTAAACATATCTGATTCCTTTGAATACCTTAGAACACCTGTGGAGTTTGTATAATCATTGAACAGATCAATCAAGTTCTACGGTGTTAGCTGATGGATGCACTAATGACCGTACTTGCGATCCTAAATATCTGTAGCCATAATCGTAATATCCATTGGTCATTCTAGAATTGCTGTTGATATTAAATTATCAGTGAACAAATTAATACGACAGCAACTGCACAGTGATGACGGCGCTCTCGGTACTTCTATGTCAGTTGTTAATATCTGGAGCTGTAACGGATCTGTCTTCTACCATTCTAGAGTTGCAATATAATCTAGATCATCATTTATCAGGCTAACTCAGCCGCTACAATGCTCTGTCGATGGATACACCTAATACCGCGCTGGATACTTTAAAATCTCCAGCCACATCTGATGTATGCATTGGCTACCCCAGAACTACTGTGGAATTTAAATCATATGTGGAAGGATAAATACAGCGGCAGCAGTACTGTGCTGATGGCTGTACTCAGTACTTTTATGTCAATTCTTAAAGTCTCGAGCTATAACGAACAGAGCAACAGTGCTCTGATGGCAGCAGTACCATATAGTGTACCGTCAATGGTAAGCATGACCACACAAAGTCCCAATCTACATTGGATATTCTAGAATTACTTAAGAATTTACGTTATCAGTGAACAACGTATTTCAGCGTCTATATTACAGTGATGATGGCCGTGCTAATTTTTGTGTTGTCAATTGTAAATATCTCGAGGGTAATGCATCAGCATTTCTCGTTTTAAAATGCCTGTAGGTTATACATCACCACAGTACGGAATAGTTCAGCGGCAGAGGGGCTCTGCTGGTAGATGTACTAATTGCCGAACTGTCATTTGTAAATGTCACTAGCTATAGCCGCACGATACATAGCTTATTCTAGAAATACTTCCAAATTTACAACACCAATGAACAAGGTAGTCCAATTCCAACATTGTCGTGATGATGGCTGTAACCTGTACTGTGCTCTCAATTGCTAATGTCTCGAGGAATACTGGAAGTGTATTTTGCTATTCTTGAATTGCTATATGATGTGAATCCTCACTGAACAAATTATTCCAACTGCTGCTGTGCTATATTGGTGGAAGCTATAAGTACCGTACTGTCAATGGGGTATGTCTCAAGCCAGATCCGTAATGTACAACGGTTATTATAGAATTGCTTTGGAATTTTCATCATTAATGAATAACGCAGTCCGACGCGTTCAGTACTGTGATGATGTCTGTACTCAGAAATGTGTTGCCAATTGTTAGTATCTCGAGTGTTAATGGACCTGCCTTTTGCATTCTGGAAACTCTGCTGGGTATGAATCAACAGTGAACAGATTAATCCAATGGAAACAGTGCACTGCTGGTAGTTGTGCTATGTAGCGTACTGTCAATTGTAAATAACACTAGCTATAGCCGCAATATACATTGAATATCACAGAATCGCTCTGGAGTTTGCGTCATCTGTCGGTAAATGATTCAATGTCTACAGCGCAGTGATGATGGATGTACTCAGTAATGTGTTGGAAATTGTTTATGTCACCAGAGTTAATGTATTTGTCATTTTCCATTCCAGAATAGCTACTGAAATTAAATCATCAGTGTGCAGATTAGTCCAACGTCATCAGTGTTCTGTTGGGAGATGCTTTATGTGCCGTACTGCCAACAGTAGCTTTAACTAGCCATCAACGTCCTATGTGTAGGTTATTCTAGAATTACATTGCAATTTACATTATGAGCGATCAAAGTAATCCAACGGCTGCAGTACATTGAAGATGGCTGCACTCAGTACTGTTATGTAAAACGTTAATGTCTCGGGGGATAATGGATCCGTCATGTGTCATTCTAGAATTGTTATAGAGTTCAAATCGCCATCGATCAGTACAGTCCAACAGCTACAGCCATACATATTTGTGGATGCAGAACTGTCAGCTGGAAGTGTCTCAAGACAGGTCCGTAACATTCATTGACTATTCCAGAATTGCTTTGGGATTTGCATCATCAGTGAACAAAGTGTTATTACGGTCACATTACTTCGATGATGGCAGTACTCTGTACTGTGTTGCCAATGGTTAATTTCTCAAGGTGTAGTGGTCCTATATATTGTCATTATAGAACTGTTACACAATTCTTATAATCACCAAGCTGATCATACAACGGCTACCGTGCTCTGTTGGTGTACGTTCGAAGCACTGTACAGTCAATTGTAAATAACTCGAGCTATAACCTTACTATGCATTGGTTATCATAGGAGTACCATTGAGTTTGAGTCATCGGTGAACAAGTGATCCGACGTCTACAACTCTCTGTTGACAGCTGTACTGGGTGCACGGTTTTGAACTGTCAATATCACCGGGTGCAGTGGCGATGCATTTTGCAATTACAGAATTGTTATAGAACCTAAATTATCAATGATCACTTTAAATCAGTGGCTACTGTGGGATATTTGTAGATGCAATAGTTACCGTACTCTTAATTGGAAATATCTCAAGACGTAATCATGCTATGCATTGACTATTCCACAAGTTCTATGGTTTATACATCGAAGTGAACAAAGTGGGCTAGCGGCTAATGTACTGTTTTGATGGCTGTAGTCAGTACTGTGTTGTCAGCTGCTTTTCTCTGTAGGGGCATTTGATCTGTCTTTTGTCATTCTAGAATTGCTATAGAAGCTAAATCACCATTGAATAGATCAATCCAGCGGCCACAGTGCTGCGTTGATGGGTGTACTAAGAACCGTAATGTCAATTGCAAACATCTCCGACAACCATTCTGTGCATTGCTTAATATACTCTCGCTTTAGCATTTACATCATCAGTGAACAAATTACTCGATCGGCTACAACACTTTGACGGTGCAACTGATTACACCTGTTATGGATAGTTATTTCAAGTTCCCAGTATGGTATTTGATACGTTCACAAATGTTGCACTATAACGACTGTATTAATCTGTTGATTGATGACATGTATTCCATTGCAATTCTAGAATGAGTGAGTATAGACCAATCATCTCTCGTGAAATTAACAAATGACAAGGCAGTAATTTCTTCAGCCATCGTCACATTGCCGTAGCCGCTGGATTAATTTGTTCGCTGGTGATGCATATTCTAAAGCAATTCCAGAATAGTCGAAGTGCGGTACGGTTATTTCTAGCGATTTTTATATTTCTATGTACGATTCTTAGTACGTCCAGCAACAGTGAAGAGTAGAATTGGATTTATCTGTTGAATGACGGTCTGTATTTCACAGTATTTCTAGAATAATCAATGAGAACATCAGTTACGTATAAGGATATTTTGCAATTCCCAGTACGGTAGATGGTACAGCCACAAATAGAGCACTGGAACCGTTGGACTAATCGTTTCAATAATGATTTATATTCGACAGTATTTCTGGAATAACGAACGTATACATCAGCTATGTCTAGAGATATTAACGATTCCCTGTACTGTAGTTGGTATATCCACCAATAAAGCAATTTAGCATTTGGATTAATCCGTTCACTGATGATTTAAGTTGCTTTGCAGTTCTAGAATGACGTAGGACAGACACATAATCGCTTAAGATATTAAAAATTGACTTAGCAGTACTCAGTACAACCATGTTAACAGTAATGCCGCCGTTGGGTTAACCTACAAACTTATGATGTATATGCATAGGTTCTTCTCGAATCATCTATGTTTACATACGCTTTGGCTACAGACATAAACAATTCACAGTGCGGTGGTTGTTGTATCCGCCAATAGAGCACTGGAACCTATGGATGGATCAGTTTAAAGAAGATTTATGTTGCATTTTGATTATAGGACCACATAGGGTTGACCTATTACTTCTTCAGTAATTAACAAGTGACGAAACAGTACTGAGTATGGCCATCGTCACTCTACTGTAGACCTCGGTTTAATTTGTCCACTGGTGATGTAAATTCTAAAGTAAGTCTGGGGTATTCAGTGTATATCACCAATATGTCTGCAGACACTTGCAATTCCCTGTACGGTAGTAGGTGCATCCACAAATTGGCCATGGTTGCCGTTGAATTGCCCTGTCCAGCGATGATTTAAATTATATTGCAGTTCTAGCACGGCAAATGGCGGACGCATGACCTCTTTTTACATTAGTAACATTCGATACTGGTCAGAGAACAGCCAGCACCACGGTACCGCACTCTTGGATTAATCTGTTCACTGATGATCTACATTCCACAATAGCTATAGGATAATCAGTGTATTCATCGGTTTTATCTAGAGATATCTACATCTCCCAGTACGGAAGTTCCTACAGTCACCAATAGAGGACTCTATCCGTTGGATTTATCTGCTCAATATTGATCTATATCCTAATGCAGTTCTATATTGACAAAGGAATGACCCATTATCGCTCGTAACATTAACAACCGACGAAGCATTAGTGAGTACAACCGTCATCACCGTACAGTAGCCGTTGGGTAATTTGATGACTGATGGTGTAGATTCCAAAGCAAGCCTATAGTTACAAATATATAGCACGATTACGGCCAGAGATATTTATAATTGTGAGTACGGTTCGTAGTACATCCACCAGCATAGCACTGTAACAGTTGAATTGGTCTGCCCAATGCTGATTTAGATGATATAGCAATTCTAGTATAACAAAAGGCAGAAACGTTACAGTTTGAGTTACTAAAAGCTGATATTACAGTACGTAGCGCAGGCATCGTCACAGTACCATAGCCGTTGTATTAATCTGTTCAGTGATGACTCAATTTCCATAGCAGTTCTAGAGTCATCAATGTATACATCAGATATGGCCAGAGATATTAACAATTCACAGTGCTTTAGACGGTACAACAACCAACGGAGCCCTGCAGCCATTGGTTTAGTGTGTTCAGTTATAATTTCTATTCCATCGTAATTATATAATGTCGAAGTGCAGACTCATTGTTCCTCTAGACATTAACGAGTGACGAAACGACACTGAGTGCATCCTTCATCAAACTATTATAGCCGTTGTGTTAATTTGTTCACATGTCATGTATATTCCAAAGCAAGTCTATGGTAATCAATATTGTGGTAGTTGTTATATAGATTCCTGGGTATATATGTGTTGGCATGAGTGGAGCAAGTTTTCGTGTGATTCTAATGAGTAATGAATTCACGCCATTATTCTGGTTTTAATTGTCACAGTATAATTCGCATGAGTGTGAAGGATGTTTGTGTGGAAGGATATATGCGTGTGACGAGTATGACATGCAGTCGTGAGAAACTGATAGTGCTTGGTGGACAGTCATCGAAAAAGTACGATGTGTGCAAGAGAGTCTTGTATAGATTATATCGTAGAGTGGGGCGGGTCTATTATTGCTAATTCAATTATGACATGCGTTCTTATACTAAACGTATAAGTTAATACCGTTAATACTTCATCCACCGCTAACAGTTGGTAGCAGAGCGCGGTCTTAATTAATTACAAAATAAAAGGACATTCTACAAACATCCAATGTGGCTGACGCGTTGAATACAGCAAATGTTGGTCCGCTCAATGATACAAATTATTTTATATGGAAAGAAAAATTCGAATATACTCTACGATCAAATCGATTATGGAAGGAACTTATTGGGGTAAATCCATTGACAAAACCAGTAGCGGGAGAATTAAATTATGAAGAGAGGTTATCAATTGGGGCGAACGTGATGACAGTAACCATGCAGCCAGGGCAATTATTATTAACACGGTGTATAAGGCGCAATTATTAATATAAAGTACATTAAAATATTCCGAAAAATTATGGTTAACAATCAAGGAAGATTTGGCTGCGGGCACTGAAGAATTAAATGCGCGATCACTTAATGAAATATCTTATACCAAAACGTTGAAAGAATAGACCGTTGAAGCGCTCCTGAGCAGGGCAGTAGCTTTAAAGAGACATTGTGTTGAACTGGGAACGCACGTTGAAGATTATGGGCTAGAAATGTATGTATTACGAGGACTTCGACCAGGGTATGGCCCAAACGCGGATGTACTAGAAGAGCAGAGGAGTATACATGCTTGTGACGTAAGATTTGCATTAAAACAGGAAGAAATTAGAAGAGCAAGGAGGAAAGAAGAAAAAACTGGTACAGAATACGATACGGTGGGGAAAGAGAAAGAGATAAGTGGAGCACACGGTAATTGCTACAACAGCGGGATCAAAGGAAACATGGTGCCTAATTGTAATCAAAGTAGAAAATATTTCAACAGTCAGGGACTCATTCGCATAGCAACAAATTTTCGCGAACGGAAGAAAAACGGAAAGCCTCTGAGAAGTGGGCCAGAGCATAGTCTTATGGCTGTTATCGTGGAGGAAAGATGAGAAAATGTCGTAAAAGAAGGGTTTCCTCGTTAAACATGCGTGGAGAACCAGTTATGAGAATAAGAGAGATTTCAAGGTCAGACAGACTATACGTGGTGAGTTAGAAAAATGGAAAATATGTAAACGAATATGGGGGTAATAATTACCTCATATGGCTGCTGGAGTCCGGATCTGCAAGCTCTATGACTAATAACGAATTAATTAGTGACAATTATGCTGAAGAAGATCGAAAAATAAATACGGCAGGCTACGAAGGAAAGATGTTAACCTCGAAGTGAATCGGTAATGTCACTGTCGAACAAGCTTCTAGCAGTAATAATTTGAAATTAGAAAATGTATCGCAAGTACCAGAATTGAATTCCAAATTACTTTCATTAGTGAAGATAACTGACCATGGTTACGTTGTTAGTTTCAATAAATGTGGAGCAATATTATACAACAAATTAGGTGGAATCCAAATGACCGCGGTAAGAGAACACAACCCAAATTATGTCAGGACGTCTGCAATAATTGAGAGGTCCGCGGCAGTATCAACGGTAAATGGGGTACGGCACAATGATTAGGACATGCAAATGAGGAAGTCGTAGAAGAAATGAGAAGAAAGTATTTGACATTAGGGATGCATAGTCCAAGGAAGGAGGTATGCGAATTATGTGTACAAGGGAAAGCATTCAAAAAGCCGCATACGCGACAAAACGCTATATGGACAAAACGTACTTTAGAACTATGGCATACAGATTTGGAAGGTCCAACCAAACCCTCTTATTATGGAAAGAAAAATTACGTAATTATTATCGTCGATGATTATTCGAGAATGATTTTTGTACAACCTCTAATGGATAAAAGTGAGGCTGCTGAAGAATTGAAAGGTATACTAAAATTAAAGAAAAATCAAACGAAACTACGATTGAAAAGGGTTGGGTCAGACGAAGGTTGGGAGTACTTAGGAAAAGAATACAGTTGCTGGTTTGATTCAAAGGGATTTGTTCACGTATTGAGTCCTGCCATGGCACATGGATGTAACGGAATTGCAGTATGTGCGAGCAGTACATTCATCGGAACGAACAGGATGATTTTGGTAGATACGAAATTAAGTCTTATTTTTTGGTTAGATGCAGCAATTACTGCGGTATACATTTGGAATCCGGCTAAATCGCTGGAAAATAATAAAGCACCAAGCGACATTTGGTACAAAAACAACATAACTTAAAGCTCATACGACGATGATGGTGTATAGCGTATTTAATAAATGAAGGAGAAAGTAACAAGACATTTGAAGTCAAGAATTTAAAAGGAATATCTGTGGGAATTAAGGAAAATGGTAAATACCGGGAAAAAATGTAAAGTGCGTCTGTGACGTACCATTTGCTGAAGAAAGAAACGGATCGGACTTGCTTCGATACAAAGAACGTAAAGATGGTAATAATGAAAACCTAATTCCTGTTCATTTTGCTATAGAAGAAAATGAAGACGTTTACGAGGCTCCTCATGAAAATTTTGAAGACGAAAAGCAATTAAGAATTGGAATGAATTGCGAGGAAAGTAGCAATGACGAAGATAGCAGCGATTATGGAGATACAAGCTTTGAAATTGACACCGATTAATATACGAGGGTAGAGCAAAATAATGGGAGTCAAGGAATAACTATTGAGCAAGTAGAACCGACAACCAGGAAAAAGGGCTGCAAGGCCGAAGGGTGTGACGATGGAAGCGTTTAAGGTAAAAGAATATCCGAGAACACGTGGAAAGGATTTAATCAATGATTAAAAACCAGGAAGTAATGAGAAGTGTGGAAGAAAAAATTCCTACTACGGTAACAGAGGCAGGATAATCTTCAGTGTGGGATCAATGGAGGGAAACAGTAAGGAGAGGAATAGTATCATTACAGAATCATCAATTGTGGCATACAGTGAATCGACCAAAAAATAGAATGATGATCAAGTGTAAGTGGATTTTCGACATAAATGAAAGTTATGAAACAGTAGAAAGAAGATACAACGCACGATTAGTGGCATTGGGTTGTGTTCAAGGGCATGGATGAGGTTACGAGGAGGTATTCTTATCGACAATTTGAATGCAGGCACTGTGATCGTTATTCTGCACATATGCAGAACATAAAAGTCTGATCAAGTGTTAAGGCGTAAGAAATGCACTTCTGCACGGAACTATGGACGGTGACTTGTACATGGAGATGACTGGCGATCTTAAAAAGAAAAAGGGACACGTCTGTAATTAAAGTAGGGTATCTATTGGCTGAAAGGAGCAAGTAGGGTCAGAAATAGATAATTAACTGGCTCCTTGTTTCAGATTGGTTTAAAACAGTTTGTACATGATCCATGTCTATTCTTTGTAAGAGAAGGGAGCACTTTTCTATACTGCGGCATACACGTGGACGATATGTCCGTAGTCAGTAGTGAAGAACTCTTCGATGGAAGATATACTAATACATTAAAACATCATGCCGAAATAAAGAACCATGGTGTAAGTAAATAATTATTGGGAATAGAATTAGGTTACAAAGGTCAAAAGAAAATCATTAGAAAACAAAATTATATGCAACATTTATTGAAAGCATATGGAATGAGTGATTGTATTGCGGTAAGTATGCATATTGATGTAAATCAGAAATTGAGCGAAGATGATGGCAGACCGATGAGTGATGAAAAAGGTTGCCAAGATTTTCTCTTCCACTGAAAGTCAATTAGGGGCGATGAAGGATTAAAGAAAAATTCGTGGAAGAGTGATGTGCGGAAAGGGATTGGAAAGCCGTGTGAATGCAAACAACTAAAATGCGATAATTTAAATGTGGTTAAATTTGCAAACGAATGTAACCTAAAAACAAAGACAAAATTATTAAATAGGAAGTATCATTATATCAAAGAAATTGTATTCGAATGTGTAGTGATAGTGAGACATGTACCAAATGAAGGTATGGAAGCTGGTTGTATGGCTAAACCGTTGAGTGGACAAAATTTATTAAAGTATATAAAAGTTTTATTTGCGTATATACCAGTGAAAGCAAGGGGCGGAATTGTGGTTGAGGTTACACATATTTCTGAGCATATATGTGTCGCGATGAGCGGAGCTGGTGTGCGTAGGAATCTAATGTGTAATGAATTAAGTTCATTGTTGTGGTGGTAGCTGCAACACTATAATTGTCATAAGTGTGAAGAACGTTGGTGGGAAGTATATATGTGTGTGACGAGTACGACAGAAAGTCGTGAAAAGCATTTAGTGCTCGTAGGACTGTGAACAGAATAAGACGATGTGTGTAACAGATTCGTGTATAGATTATAACGCAGAGAGGACCGAGTCTATTTTTACTTATACCATTATAATTTGTGTTCTGCTATTAAACATTTAAGTAAATGTCGTTATTATTTCATCCACCACGAACAAATGCATAGTACGGTTATGGCTGGAGATATTTGCAACTGGCAGTGCGGTTCCTAGTACTTCCGTCGACGGGGAACTGTAGCCGTTGAATTAACATATTCAATGATTTAGATTCCATAGCAATCCTATGGTGACGAGGGGTTTATAATTTGTGTTCTGCTATTAAACATTTAAGTAAATGTCGTTATTATTTCATCCACCACGAACAAATGCATAGTACGGTTATGGCTGGAGATATTTGCAACTGGCAGTGCGGTTCCTAGTACTTCCGTCGACGGGGAACTGTAGCCGTTGAATTAACATATTCAATGATTTAGATTCCATAGCAATCCTATGGTGACGAGGGGCGGGTCCATTAACGCTCGAGATATTAACTATTGACAACACAGTACTAAGTACAGCCAACTTCAAAATACCGTTTCCTTTGCATTAATTTGATAGCTGATTCCTTAAGTTCTACAGCAGCTCTAGAATATTGAATGTACGCATCAGTTACGGCAATGGAAATTTAAAGTACACAGTAACGTACTCGATGCATCCACCAATTGGGCACTGTAGCGGAAGAATTAATTAGTCGCTGATGATATAAATTCCTAAGCTAGCCTAGAGTAATCGATGTATGGGACGGTTATGACTAGTGATATTCCCAATTCACTGTACGTTTCATAGTACATCCACCAACAGGGCACTGTTGCCCTTGAATTGATAGGTTCAATGGCGATTTAGATACTTTGCCAATTCTAGAATGACAAAGGTCTGACCAATTACCGCTCAAGACATTAAAAATTGACGAAACGCTACTGAGTACGGCCATCATCGCAGTACTGTAGCAGTTGTATTAATTGGTCCTCTAATGATTTAAATTCCGCAGCGATTCTAGAATGATGAACGGATTGATCAGATACCTTTAGTGCCACTGACAAATGACAATACATTGCTGAGTATAGCTGTCCACGCAGTATCATAGCCGTTGTACTAATAAGGTCGCTGGCAATCTGACTTGTCCAGCGAATGTGCAATGATCAATGGAAACACAATTGTCGCTGGAGGCACTCAAATATTTCAATCAGTACAGAGTACAGCCATCATTATTCTACTGTTGCCATTTGATTAATTTGTTCCCTGATGTCTTAAATTTCACAGCAGTACTAGAGTCACCATAGTGTAGATCGGTTATGTCTGGAGATATTCACAATTGGCGTTACGGTGGCTAGTACATCCACCAACAGTGTACTGTAGCCATTGAATTAATCTATTGAGTGATGTAAATTCTATAATAATTCTAGGATGACTAAGGGAAGGTGCATTCCGGCTCGATATATAAGCAATTCACGAAATAAGAATGAATGCAGCCGCCATCACAGTGGTGCAGCCGATGGGTTAATTTCCTCACGGATGATAGAATTACCACAGCAATTCTAAAGTCATATATGCATGGGTCAGTTATGTATGGAGATATTTATAGACGACAATACTGTGCTCAGTACATGGACCTCAGTTAACTGTAGCCGTTGGATCCATCTGCTCAGTGGGGAATTAAACCCCAACCAGTGCTAGAGTAATCAATGTATATGTCAAATACGACTACAGATCTTTGCAATTGGCAGTGCTGTACTTATCACATCCACCACCAGTGCTGTGTATCCATTCGATTAGTCTCTACAGTGATGTAACTTCAGTAGCAATTATATAATGACAAAAGGCAGATCCAAGCCGCCCGTGATATTAACAATTGACAACATAGTGCTGAGGACAGTCATCATCACAGGGATGTAGTCGTTGAATTAATTTGTTTACTGATGATATAAACTCCACGGCAGCACTAGGATAACGAAAGCATGGTACAGTTACGGCTAGCGCCAATTAGAGTTGGCAGTATGGTTCTTAGTACATGCAGTACCAGATCACTATATCCGTTGGATTAATCCGTTCACTGATGACCTATATTCTAGAAAAGCTCGAGTTTGGCGAAGGCAGATCTGTTATCATTCGAGATGTTGACAATTGAAGTAACCGAGATGAGTACAACCATGATCACATTTCTGTAGCTGTTGATGAAATTTGATCACATATGGTTTAAGTTTTACTACTCATCTAGAATGATCAACAAATGGAACAGCTATGGCCAGGAATATTTACAATGGGGGTACTCCGCTTAGTATATCAACTAACAGAGCGCTCTAACTGATGAATTTATCTATTGAATGATGAACTATATTATGTAGCAGTTCCAGAATGGCAAAACATATTTCGATTATATTCCCAGGAATTAGGAAACAGCACAGCCGGAGTGAGTACATCTATCCCCACGGTAGCATAGCCGTTGGATAAATTTGTCCAACGATGACTTTAATTTTACAGCAAATCTAGAATAATCAATGTTTAACACGTTTATGGTCAGAGCTATTTGGATCTCATTGTATGGTACATAACACACGCACCATCAGAGCACTGCAGCCTTTGGAATAATCTGTTCAATGATGATTTATACTTTATACCAATGCTAGAATGAAACAAGACAGATGCAATATCCCTCGGCATTTAAAAGACTAACAAAACTGTACTGAGTACAGCCATCATCACAGTACCGAAGCAGTTGCACTACTTTGTACACCCGTGACGTAAATTCCAAAGCAATTCTAGAATAATCATTGTACAGTACGGTTAAGCCGAGGCAAATCTACAACAGACAGTACGGTACGTGTTACGTACAACAACATGGCACTGTAGACGTTGGATTAATATATTCAATGACGCTATGAAAGCTATATAAACATAGAATGATATGTGACAGATCCATTATCCCCTGAGGTATTAACAATTGAAGCAACAGTACTTAGAGCAGCCATCATCACAGTACTGTAGTTGTCGGAATAACATTTTCATTCATGATTTATGTTCCGAAGTAACGCCAGAATAGTGAATGCATATTACGGTTATGGTTAGACATACTAACAATTGGCAGTTCGGTCCTTAAGGAATCAACCTGCACAGAACTCTATACATTAGATTAATATGTTCAATGATGACTAAGATCCCATAGCAACTATAGAATGACAAACAACAGATCCGTTATCCCTTGAGACATTGACAATTGACAATGCAGTACTGTGTACAGCCATCACCACAGCACAGTAGCAGTTGTACTACCTTGTTAACCGATGATGTAGGTCCCAAAGCAATTCTAGTATAATCAATGTATCGGACGGCTGTGGCCTTGGCATTAACAATTGACTGTAAGGTACTAAGTAATCTGCCAACAGATCACATTTTGGGTTGCGTTATTCTGTTCACTGATGACATGTATTCTATAGCAGTATAAGAATGAAAAATTACAGGTCCACTATCCCTCTAGATATGAACGGTTTACAACACAGTACTGACTACAGCCATCAACGCGGTACCGAATCAGTTGCACAAATTTGCTTACTGGTGTCGTCAATTCCGAAGCACTTACAGAATAATCAATGTAGAGTACGGTTATGGCTAGCAAAATTTACAATTGACAGTACGGTACGTATTACATGCACCAAGTGAACAATGTGTCCCTTGAATTAATCTGTGAAATGATGATTTCGATCTTATAGCAATCATAGAATGACAAATGACGGATCAAGTAGCCCTAAAGGTAATAACAGTTGACAACACAGTAATGAAAGCAGCCATGAGAGCAGTACATTAGCCATTAGAGTAATTTTTTCATTGACGACTTAAATTCCACTGCCCATTTAGAATAATCGGTGTATAGAGCGGTTATGGCTATGGATTTCTTCACTTGAGAGTATGGTTCAACGTACTTCAACCAAAAGAGCAACGTAGTCGATCGATTACTCTTTTCAGTAATATTTTTGATTTTATAGCAATAGTACAATGACTATTTACGGATCAATTATGTCGCCAGGCATTTTCAGTTGTCATAGCAAGACTGAGAACAGCCATAATCACTGTAAGGTGCGCGTTCGATTAATTTGTTCACCGATGGCGTAAATTTCTCAGCAAAACTAAAGTAGTCAATGTATAGCACATTTATGACAAGGGACATTTAGAATTGAGTGTATGGTACGTAGTACATACACCATAGGTACACTGCAGCCTCTGCATTAATCCGTTTAATGATGATTTGTAGTTTATAGCAGTGTTTGAATGAAGAAAGGCAGATAGATTGTCCCACTGAATGTAAACAATTGACAAAAATGCACTGATTGCAGCCATCATGACAGTACCGAGGCAGTTAAGCTACTTTGACCCCTCGTTATTTAAATTCAAAAGCAATACTATCTACAGTGCGGTTGTGCCTAGGGAAATTTACACTGACAGTACGGTACGTTCTACGTACACCAACGGAGCACTGTAGTCGTTGGAATACCTTATTCAATGATGTTCTGGATACTGCAGCAATTCTAGAATTATCAATATATGGTACGGTTATGGCAAGAGATATTTACAACTGACAGCACGGTTCTTAGTATATCCGCCAACAGCATAGTGTAGCAGTTGGATTAACCGGTTCAGTGATGATCTGTATTCTGTAGCAATTCTAGTATGAGAAAAGGCAGATCCGTTATAACTCGAGCTACTAACAACTGACAACTCAGTGCTATGTACAGCCTTCATCAGAGCACTGGAGCCATTGGATTAACTTGCCACTGACGATTTATATTCCACTGTAGTTCTGGAATAATCAATGTACACTTCAGTTATGCATAAAGATATTTACAGCTTTCAGTACGGCATATTAGGCATCCACCAACACAGGACTGTAGCTGTTGGACTAATACATTCAATGATGATTTAAATAACACGGTAGATCAGGAATAATGAATGTGTACATCATCTATGGCTATAGATATTTACAATTGCCAGTACGGTAGTTGGTACATCCAACATTAAAGTACCCTGGCCAATGGATTTAAATGATCAGTGATGATATATATTATATTGCGAACCTAGAATGGCAAAGGGCTCACACACAGTCGTTCGAGACATTAACAATTGACCGAAAAATACTGAGCGCAGCTGTCATAACACTACTGCAGTCGCTGGATTTATCTGTTAACTTATGAAATAAATTCCGCAGCAGCTATAGAAAGACCAATGTATGCATCAGTCATATCTAGAGATATTTTCTATTCGAAGTGCAGTATTTGGTACATTCACCAATAGAGCACTGTAGCCGTTGGATTAACCTGCTCAGTGATGATTTATGTACTATTGCAATTCTAGAATGGCAAAGGGCTGACCCGTTACCGCACGAGACGTTTCAAATTGACGAAGCAGTGCTGAGACAGAAACATCATCACATTACTTTTGCCGCCGGACTAACTTACTCAATGATAATATAAGTTTAACAGCAATTATAGAATAATCAATATTGAGTAACGTTATGGCTGGAGTTATTTAAAGTTGACAGTGCGGTACTTAGTACATCCATGAACAGAGCTCTGTAGCCCTTGGACTAACTCGTTCAATGATGATGCAGATTCTAAAGCAATTCTAGTATGACAAAGGCAGATACGTTATACCACGGGATATTAACATTTGACATAACTGTACTGAGTACAGCCATCGTGAAGTTACTGCAGCCGCTAGATGAATCAGTTCAGTGATCATTTATATTCCACGTTTGATCTATAATAACCATTGCATACGTCAGTTATGTGTAGAGATATTTACCATTCCCAGTGCAGAAGTCTTTACATGCATCAATAGGTTACAGCAGCCGTTGGATTAATCTGTTCAGTGATGATATAAATTCCAGAGTATTTCTATAATATTCAAAGCATGCATTAGTTATGTCTGGAGGTATTTACAATTCCAGGTAAGGTAATTGGTACATTCACAAATAGAGCACTGTAGCCATTGGATTTATCTGTTCTGTGATGATCTACATTCTACAGCAATTCTAGGGTGACAAAGGACAGATCAGGTACCGCTCGAGATATTAACAACTGGCAACAGGTTGCCAAGTAGAGTCATTGTAACAGAACTTTTGCCGAAGGATTAATCTTTTCACACGGGGTTGAAATTCCACAGTAGTGCTGGAGTGATACATATATATAGTTCTATTTTAACTCCAGAATCACGAAGGATTGAACCATTATCCCTCGAGATGTTAACAATTGACCAAGCGGTTCCGAGTACAGCCTCCGTCACAGCAAATTAACCTTGGAATATTTTGTTGACTGACAACTTTGTTTTAACAGGAATTCTATAATGATTAATGTGTGCTACCGTTATGGCCGCAGACATTTATAATTTACAGCACGGCACTTAGTACATCCATCAACAGAACGCTGTAGCCGTTGAATATGCTTGCTCAATGTTAAGGTATATTCTACAGCAACTCTAGAGTGACAAAATACAGATACGTTATAGCTCGAGATATTAACAACTGCCATAACTGCATTGAGCACAAGCATCATTGCAGTACTGCAGCCGTTTGATTAAGCTGTTCACTGATGATACAAATTCCAGACTAGTTGCAATTTACTCCTGTGGAAATTATGTCATCTGTAATCAAATTAATCCAAAGGCTACAGTATTGTGACGATGACTGTAATCAGTACCTTGTTGTCAGTTGCTAATGCGTTAACCGGTAAACGACATCACCCTTGTCACTATAGAATTGCTATAGAATCTATATCATCATTCAGTGGATCAATCCAACGGTTGCAGTGCACTGGTGATTAGTGCGACAAGAACCGTGCTGTCAATTGTAAATATTTCTAGCCATAACCGTACTATACATTGAGTACCCTACACACTATTTGCAATATAAATCATCACTGAACATATCAATCCAACGGCTGCAGTGATGTACTGGTGATTCTACCCATTACCATATTGCGCATTGTGAATATCTCTGATCATATGTGATGTGTACCTTGATTACTCTCGAACAATTGGGGATATGAAATCATCACTGAACTGATTAGTCCAGCCGCTGCAGTGCTCTATTGGTAGATGTATTAGCTATCGTACTGAAAATTGTAAATATCTCTATACATAAGTGATATATGCATTTATCGTTCTAGAGCTACTGTGGAATTTATATCATCAGTGGACAGATCAATCCGTCGTCTACAGTGCTCTACTAGGAACCAAATTGTCAATTGTATAAATCTCTAGACATAACCGTACTATACATTGATTACTCATGACTTGCATTGGAATTTGCATCATCACTGTACAAATTAATCCATCGCCTATAATACAGTAATGATTGTTGTACTCAGTACTGAGTTGTTAGTAGTTAATGCCTCGAGCTTTAATGGATATGTCTTTTGCCACTCTAGAATTGCTATAGAATATGTGAAATCATTCAACATATCAGTCGAACGTCTGCAGTGCTCCGTTGGCGTGTGTACCAACTACAGTACTTGGAAATGTTAATATCACTGTCCATAACTGAATTACACCTTGATCATTCTAGAACTGCAGTGGAACTTAAATCATAACTGAACAGATCAATCCAACCGATGCAGCACAGTTATGATGCCTGTACGAAGTATTATCATGAGAATTGCTAATATCTCGAAATATAACGTATGTATCTTGTGTCATTCTAAAATTGCTATAAAATCTACGCCAACGTTGAGCAGTTTAATACAACGGCTACAGAACTCTGTTGTCGGATAAACAAAGTACCGTTTTGTCAAATGTAAACTTGTCCAGATATAACGGTACTATGTACTGAAAATTCTAGACTAGCTTTGGAACTTAAATCATCACTGTTGTAGAAATTAATCCATCTGCTACAGTACACAGACAATGAATGTACTCAGTACTGTTTCCTCAATTGTTAATGTCTCAAAAGATAAAGGGTCAGTGTTTCTCCATTCTAGAATTGCTAAAGAACATATATCGTCATTGATCTGGATATTCAAATTAGCTACAATGCTCTGTTTAATGGATGTACTAAGTAACGTACTGTCAACTCCCAATATATCTAGCCACAACCGTATTTACAATGAATATCCTTGAACGTGTGTGAATGTAAGTTATCAGTGAACTGATTAAACCAAAGTCTACGCGAATGTGATCCTGGCTGTACACAGTACTGCTATTTTAATATCCAGTATCTCGAGCTATAGCAGAC
This sequence comes from Eufriesea mexicana, assembly GCF_001483705.2. Taxonomy (NCBI): domain Eukaryota; kingdom Metazoa; phylum Arthropoda; class Insecta; order Hymenoptera; family Apidae; genus Eufriesea; species Eufriesea mexicana. Next base: position 4,580 of record NW_016909552.1, on the reverse strand, counting down.
CTCTCTTTCCTCATTTCAGAATTGCCTTTCAATCGATGTCATCGTTGAACTGGTTAATCCAACTGTTGGAGTGCGCCGGTGATGGATGTACCAACTACCATTCTGGGAACTGTAAATATATCTAGCCATAACTGACGTATACATTGATTACTCTAGAACGATTGTTGAGTTTAAGTCGTCAGTGGACAAGTTATTCCTACGGCTACAGTACCGTTGTGATGGCTGCACTAAGCACTAACTTGTCAGTCCTTTGTCATTCTGGAATTGCTATAGATGATGAATTACCACTGAACAGATTAATCCAACGAATGCAGTGCTCCATTGGTGAATGTAACAGCTACCGTACCCGGAATTGTAAATATCTCTAGCCATAACTGATGCAAACGTTGACTTTTCTAGTAGTACAGTGGAAATTAAGTCATGCGTGAACAAGTTAGTCCAACGGGTACAGCACTGTTACGATGGCTGTACTTAGTGCTGTTTGTCAACTGTTAGTGTCTCCAGCAACAACGGTTCTGCCTTTTGTCATTTTAGAAACGCTATGGAACATATATCATCATAGAACATACTAATCCAACGCCTGCAGTGCTCTATTGATGGATGCACCTGATAACATGCTGGGAATTTTTATCTTGTCTAGACATAGTTTACGTGTACATTAACTATTCTGCAAATACCATGACTAGCTAGATTATTCCAACGGCTACTGTGCTGTGTTGGAGTATTCACTGAGTGCCTTACTCCCAATTGTAAATACCTCCAGCCATTTACGTACTATACACTGAGTATAGCAAAATTGCTGTCAAACTTACATTATCAGTGAACAAATTATTCCAACGCCTACGTTACTGCCATGGCGGCTCGCTATATCAGTCGTTAATGGCCCACATTATAGCGCATGTGTAATTTGTCATTCTGGAGTTGCTACAAAGTATAAATCATCATTGAACAGGTTAATCCAGCGGCCGCAGTCCTCTGCTGCGGAGGTACTAAGTACCGTTATGTGAATTTCGCTCGAATCACTGAAGAGATTAGGCCAACGGCTGCAGAAATCTCCTTGTGGACGTACCAACTACAGTACTGGTGATTGTAAACTTCTGCAGCCACAACTGAAGTATGCATTGGTTATTCCAGTGCTACTTAGGTATATACGGCGTCAGTGATAAAATAAATTCAAATGCCACAGTACTGTGATGGAAGCTCTACTTCGTATTGTGTTGTCAGTTGTTAATAAATGGAGCGGTAATGGATCTGTCTCTTGTCACAGTGGAATTGCTATAGAATCAAAATCATCTTCGAGTGGGTCAATCCAACGGCTACAGTGCGATGTTGATTGATGTACTAAGAAACTTTGTCATTCTAGTACTGCTGTGGGACACAATTCACCAGTGAAAATATTAATCAATCGGCTATAGTGCTCTGTTGCTTTGTCTACTTCGTACCGTAATGCCTATTGTAAATTTCTCTGGTCATAACCGTACTGTAGATTGAATATTCTAGAATTGCTTGGAATTCACATCACCAGTCAACAAAGCAGTGCAACTGTTACGGTACTGTGATGATGGCAGCACTCGTTACCGTATTGTTGATTGCTAATATCTCGCGGAACAGTGGATCTGTCATTTGCCATTTTATATTTGCAACAATATATAAATCTGCATTGAACAGAATAATCCAACGGCTAGAGTACTCTTCCGGTGGATGTACTAGGTACTGTCATAGTTGCAAATGTATCAAAACATAATCGTACCACACATCGGTTATTCTAGAGTGGAAGTGGTGTTTAAGTCTTCAATGGACAAATTAAAAACGCGGCTGCAGTGCCATGATGATGGCTGCTCACTGTACTGCGTTGTCAATTACAAACATGACGAGGGACAACGTATCTGCACTTTTAATCTAGAAGTGTGTTAAAATATAAGTCATAAGTCAAGAGACTTATCGAACGGAGAAGGGCTCTGTTGGTAGATGTACTAAGTACCGTATTGTCAATTGTGCATATCACTAGCCGTAACTGTACTATACATTGGATATTCCAGAGTAGCTTTTGCACTTTATTTCATCTGTGTACATACGATCTGACGTCCACAGAAATGTGATGGTGTCTGCAATCAGGTCTGTGTTGCCAGACGTTATTGCCTCAAGGGATATTGGACAAGTGTTTTGTCATTCTATAATTGTTATAGAAACTAAATCTTCACTGAACAGATTCATCCAACTGCTACATGGATCTGTTAATGGATGTACCAAGTACCGTAATGTCAAGTGTCAATATCTCCAGAAATAACTATACGTAACATAGGTTATTGCAGAATTGCATTGGAAATTGCATCAACAGTGGGTGAAGTAATCCAACGGTTGCATTACGGTGACGATGACTGTACTCAGTACTCTCTTGTTTATTCATAATATGTCGAGGGATAATGGATCCGTGTTTTGTCATTCTGGAATTGCCAGGGTACGTAAATAAGAAGTGAAAATATTATTCTAGCTGCAGCAGTGCTCCTTTGGTGGGTGTACTAAGTAGCGTACATTCAATTTTAAATACATCTAGCAACACACGTACAGTATATTGATTATTCTAGAATTGCGTTGGAATTTACATCATCAGGGAACAAATGATCCAATGTCTAGAGCGCTCTGCTGATGACTGTGCTCAGTACCGTGTTGCCAATTGTTCATACCTGGGGGGCCAATGGATTTGTCTGTTTCCATTCTAGAAATGATGTAGGAAATACATTATCATTGAACAGATTAATCAACCGGCTTCAGTGCTCTGTAGGTGTATGAAATACGTGACGCACCGTCAACTGTGAGCATCTCTAACCGCAACCGTACCATGCATTGGTTATTCTAAAATTGCTTCGGAATTCTCATCACCGGTGAACAAGGTAGTGCAACTACTACGGTACTATGATGATGTCTGTACTCAGTGCTGTGTTGTCAATTTTTTATGTCTCAAGGGACAATGGACCCCACTTTCCTCATTCTTGAGAAACTGTAGAATATAAATCTTCAGTCCACAGATTAATACAACGGCAACTGTGATCCGTTGATGGATATGGTAAGTACCGCACCGTTAATTGTGAATATCTCTAGATATAATCGTTACATAAACTCATTATTCCAGAATGGCTGCTGAATTCAAATCATAGATAAACAAATTAATCCCTCGGCTACGGTACGTGAAGATGACAGTTATTTTTAATGTGCTGTCAATTGCAAATACGTTGAGGTATAATGGATCAGAATGTTTAGTTCTAGCATTGCCGTAGAATGCATGTCATCAGTGAAGAGATTAAACCTATGGCAACAGTTTTCTGTTGGTAGATTCACCATATGCCGTATGGACAACTTTATAAATCGCTATCCACAAACGTACCGTGGATAGGATCTTCTATAATTACAATGGGATTTAAGTCATCAGTGTACAAATTATTCCAACGGCCACAGTAATCTGGTGATGGCTATGCTTGGTACTGTGTTTTCAAATGTTAGTATCTTCAGGGAGAATGGAGCAGTCATATGTCACTCTAGAAATGCTATAGAACATAAATCATCAGTGAACAGAGTAATCTACCCGCTACAGTGCTCTTTAGGTGGATGTAATATGTACCGTGTTGGTACTTGTATCTATCACTGGGCATAACTGTACTATATATAGGTGAGACTGGGATTACATTGAATCTTAAGTCATCAATGAACAAATTGTTCCAGCGGCTACAGTACTGTGAAGTTGGCTCACTCAGGACTGCGTTGCCAATTGTTTACATCTCGAGCGGTAAGGTATCCGTCCTTTATCATACTAGAATTGCTGTTGTATGTAAGTCATCAATGAAAAGATTAATCCAACAGCTACAGTGCTTTTTCGGTGTATGTACTTCGTACCTTTCTGACAATTGTAAATATCTCTGGCCATAACCGTTCTAAACGTTGATTATTCTAGAAATGCTTTGGATTTTATATAACCAGTGACCTTAGTAATCCATCTGTTACGGCACTGAGGTGATGGCCGTACTCAGTGCTGTGTTGTCAATTGCGAATCTCCCGGGGCATGTGTATGTCCACTTTCCTCCTTGAATTGCTGCAGAACATGAACCATCAGAGAATAGAGTTTATCCGACAGCTTCAGCGATCTGCTGTTGCATGTATTATGTACCGTACTGGCTGCTGTAGGCAACTCTAGCTATAATCGTACTATACACTGATCTTCCCAGAATTCCTATACGACCGTTTCAGTGAACGGATTCATCGAACGGATACAGCACTGTGGTGATTGCTGTGCTCAGTACTGTGTTAAAAAGTGTTTACGTCTCGAGGGATAATATATCTCTCATTGGCATTCTATATTAGCCATAGAAATAAGATCATCATTGATCAGATTGATACAACTGCTGCAATACTCTGCTAGTGTATGTTCTACGTACTCTACTCCCAATTCTAAATATCCATAGCCTGATCCGTGCTATACATTGGCAATTCTGGAAATGCTGTAGACCTGACATCGTCAGTCAACGAATTAAACCAGCGCCTACGTTACTGTTATGATGATGTGCTCTGTCCAGCTACGTATGTAGTTA
>NW_016909551.1:114676-118771 GCF_001483705.2 Eufriesea mexicana | reverse complement strand
CGCTATTACAGTCTTTTATCCTTCTCTTATTTGGAGGTCCAGGAGGTTCAACAGCTGGTTGTGCGCTTTACTTTGGATCAGTTAAATGAACATGAACTGATTTGCCCTTACCACTAAACTTTTTATTTAATATCACAGATTCTTCTTCATCTTCCTCTGCTTCTCCACCAAATAATAAAAGATTGAAATCTCTGTAGCAAAATTTTTCATTGCAAAGAACAATACTATCAGGGCCAAATTCCGCAAACATATATGATTTTTACTTTACTACTGCTGTTTTAGTTTTTGAACTGTCCTTTACTTCTTCACATTCTTGTACTATTATTCTTGGTATAATATCAGAAAATGCATTGTTCAATATTGTAGATTTTATCAATCTTGGAGGATAATGTGGTTTATCAATCTACAAAACAGAGGAAATATTATATTTATATGAATTCTTGATATGTATTTTTGCAAACATTAAATTTACCTCATCTACTAATGCTTCTTCGAGTTTAGGCATACTATATGTAGATTCTCCAGTAATTCTACCAAAGGTTGTATGCTTATTCTGAAAATCTGTTGTAGAACTAAGAATAAAGAAGTATTGGGAACCATTGTCAACATTCCAGCATTAACCATTCCAATTAAATCTCTACGACAAAATTGTAGTCGTGTATGAAATTCATCCTGAAACATATATATCCAATAATTATTCTTCAATAAAAATGGTATTCCTTTTATTTTTAAATATAGTCTCACTTCAAATGGTTCTCCATATATTTTACCACCTTCTCCTGTACCTGTAGGGACACCATCTTGTGTTAGGAATCTTTTGATAATTCTATGAAATATAGTGTCATCCTAATATCCTCCCATACATAATTGTATGAAATTTCTACATGCCTTTGGAGTTTCTTTTGACCATAATTCCAACTCATCATCACCAGCAGTTGTTTTCATTATATCCTAGTTATAAGAAATCTATTAATTTTATTAATGTAAAACACCTTTAAAATCAAATTTATTAAAATTCATTGCTTATTATTGTAATTCAAATTAGAAATTTAGAAAGTAAATATTGTATATTGGTTAAATTTTTAAAAGCAGACAAACAATCCATTGAAATATTATTAAATGATACTTATTACTTCACCCATAGTGGCTGGCTCTTGCATATAAATATTACTCTTGTCTGTAAGTCTCCTATAATAAAAAAAATCTTACGTTAATATTATTTCATATTAAACCTTTAGCCATTTATAAATCAGTCAACCAAATGGTTCTTTTCTCGAATAATCATCAGCAAATAAGACATTCCTTTTACTACCTTTTGATGTTGACTTTCTTGGCCCAATCAATTCCATGTGCCACAGTCACATTATTCCTCCTGCTTTTATAGTCTCCAAGTTCCTATAAATGTTTCTACACATTTGTGCCTTAATGCAACATTTATACACCGTATTCAATTTATCTTTAACTTTTATAACTATCACCAAGTGATCATTCTCCATTTCTTCAATAATCCTCATATTTGCATGTTGATGTCGCACATACTTCTCTGTTGACACATATGCTGCCTCGTTGCTGTTTTTGATTCAATGTATTATGCATTTTCATTTGAAAATATTCTCGCACCTTTCATTTGAGCCTTTCTTTTTTCTTTATACCTCAGCTCTATCATTCTAAAACATAACAAATTAGCAATAACCAATGACTTTGACCACTGATATTAATATTTATTTAGCTCAGAAAGACAACATACCTTTCAATCTGAGTGTATTCTCTATACCTTGTTTTTAAAGGAGGCCATCACTTAAATTAATTCTATTTCTTTTTGTCTACTTAAACCATCTCCATTTTCTGAATTTTTATTTGACCATCAAAGATTTTTATCTTGTATGTCACATGGCTACCCCACCTAGAATCAAATAGACATGTCATACTTTACATATTTATATTGCTGCTTCAATTTTTTCTCGCTATAAAATATAAGTTTTGGCATCTACGCTGATGATATTCCATGAGTCCAATATTTTTCTATTGTTCCACATGCCTGTTTATTTCAACAGAATGTTGTCTTTTCACAACCAAGCTCTGCTATCACTAATGAAAGGTGGAAGAACAATGGTTCATAACTTACACTATTTAATTACAACTAAAGGTTATGTTGATACAAATACTTACATTCTTTTCGTGATGCACGAACACCTGCATGGACATAACAATGCTTCCGGCGTTTGTTTGCAATTTTTCCTCATTTCCCATTCACTCTCCTGTTCACTTGGTGAAAAATTAACAAATTGCTCAATTTCGATGATTAATTTATGAAATTTTACAATTGCGTTGTAAAGGCGTACTTTTGTATATTTGTCGTCTGCCAGGTAAAGAAATGAATGCTGATTGTCTAATGAATCACTGTTTGGGCTGAATTTATTAAAGAATGTAGAAAATTTTATCGGATTCTAAAGTGAGTAAAAGGAGGGAAAGAGAATGTGCGTTAGTTATTTATGTTCTTTTATTGTTTATTTATTATGTCCACCACGTCACGTAGATTTAGGCATCTACCTAATCCGAGCTTCGAGTCTAAAATCATAGATGGCTCTGATGTTAGTTTACTAACTCTGGTTATGTGCCGCGAATATATTTTAATAAATCAAATCGGCAGTGGAAAATTCGCTAATTACTCAATATCTGTGATTAATTTATGAACTTTTATAACTGCATCGTAAAGCCAGTTCCTTTAAGAACTTTCCAATATATTTTTCGATATAAATTTGTCCCTAACTAATTAATTGTTAATAATTAATCTACGAAGTGTTTGAATTATTATCGAAGATTGTCGAAAACGCCATTGATTTTTCAGTAATTACTATGCTTTACGCAATTAATTTATTAATCTTTATGCGCTCCATAGAAAGACGATGTTCTTGCGAATCTTCTCATATAACTTTTGGTCACATTTTGCATCTAATTTCGTTTAGTATTGAATATATCCTCGGAAGATCGTGATGGTCGCCGCTACGATATCATAGACGCCATAAATCAAAAATTAATAATTAACAATTTAGTGTTAAATTCTTTCCGAAAATTATATAAGAATGTAGCCCGAAGTTCCAGCTTTGCAATGAAATTATAAAAGTGTATAAATTGATTACAGAAATTGAGTAATTAATAATTCTTCCCTATCGGAACCCGTCTATCCTTTTCTATCCCCACTCCGTCCTAGTCAGTCACGTGACCAGCACATCGACGACCTCCTTGCCTATTCTATATTCCTATCACTTCCTGGCTTTTTGAGCCCAAATCATAGATGGCGCTGATCGAAACTGCCGAATCAGAAACCACGTGACCCGTTCGGCGGGAGGAACAAAACAATAAAAGCACATAAATAAGTATAACACATTTTTCCTCTGTTTTTTTAATCTCTTAATACCCCGTCGAACATGAAGTCACAGATGAAGATACGTACTTTTGTTCTTGGTAAAAAGAAAATGAAACTGCGATGGTTATATGCTTAGATACTTTTTATTCAGTTTGAAAGTTTTACATACACAAGTTAATTGTTAACGACATAATAAACAATGACATATCGACATTCGAATCCGAGTAGGTGTCCGTATCACGGACCATCATGAGAAAAATATGTTTCGCAATACATATCATGCAATAATTATCATTACAATGACCATATATATATGTACAATATTTATAAACATATGATAAATGATTGTATTCAAATACAGGAGCTATCCTAATAATTCTTGATATCTCTTAAGGTGCATCTTCTTGGTTTTCTCTTGTTCTAAACCTCATAGGAAGTTTTTTATTCTGTATTCATTTTCCTTTATATCCTTATCATCTTCAACATCATCTATTTTATAATTTTGTACTCTCCTCGGTTCCTTCTCTTTATCTCTCAATGTATTTTTTATTCTTTCCTCCATTGCTCTGAAAATATAAATATAAGAGACAGTCAATGAAAAATCCTACTTTCTATAACATAGTCATAATGTGAACAATAAACTAACTCTTTCTCTTTCTTCATAATTACTAATTCTTCTTGAGTTTTTACTTCATCGTCACTTTCTCAATCTCTACTACAGTCTTTTT
>NW_016909551.1:111172-113880 GCF_001483705.2 Eufriesea mexicana | reverse complement strand
CCATATCTTCTTGTTATAAGTTGCCATCACTGAAATTAAATTCATTCTTTTTTGTCCACATCAGCCATCTGAATCTTCTGAGTCTTTGCTCGACAATCAAAGATTTTTGCCCTGTATATTATATGGATAGTCTGCCTAGAATGTAATAGAAATATCGTAACATACTTGTATTGCTGCTTCAATTCTTTCCTGCTATAAAATATAATTCTTGGCATCTAGTGACACCATGCTGGTGATATTACATGAGTCTAATATATTTCTCCTGTTGCTCTTGCCTGTTTACTTCAAAAGAATATTGTTTTTAACCTACTCTATGCTGCTATACTGAACAAACCTAATCCAATCGCCTTATTTCGAAAGCAGAAGCGAACAAAGTAAATTGCGCAGCAAGATCTCACAGCCACAGACACATTCCGCACTATTTTTTGAAAACGCACCCCTGAATCCAAAAAGAAATATCCAATCCTTTTAAGGAAGAATTCACTCTACACTGCTAGCTGGAAAAATCGGAATCCAAAAGCCTAATTTCGGAGAAAGAAGCCAAGAAAGTCAGTTGCGCAGCACTACTTCCCAGCCACTGACACATTCGGCACTATTTCATGAAAACGCTCTCTCGAAACCGAAAAAAAATATCCAATCCCGTTAAGGAAGAATTCCCTCTACGCGGATATATAAAACAAACCGAATCAAAAAGCCTAATTTCGGAGAAAGAAGCCAAGAAAGTCAGTTGCGCAGCACTACTTCACAGCCACTGACACATTCGGCACTATTTATCGAAAACGCACATTCGAAACCGAAAAAAAATATCCAATCCCATTAGAGAAAATTCCAATGTACCCTAATATATAGAACAAACCTACTCAAGACGCCTAATTTCGAAGATAGAAGAGAAAAGAGTCAATTGCGCAGCACGATTTCACAGCCACTGACACATTCGGCACTATTTATCGAAAACGCACTCTCGAAACCGAAAAAAGATATCCAATCCCATTAGAGAAAATTCCAATCTACCCTAATATCTAGAACAAACCTAATCAAAACGCCTAATTACGAAGATAGGAGAGAAAAAAGTCAATTGCGCAACACGATTTCACAGTCACTGTCACATTCAGCACTATTTATCGAAAACGCACGTTCGAAACCGAAAAAAAATATCCAATCCCATTAGAGAAAATTCCAATCTACCCTAATATCTAGAACAAACCTTATCAAAAAGCCTAATTTCGAAGATAGTGGAGAAAAAGTCAATTGCGCTGCACGATTTCACAGTCGCTGACACATTCGGCACTATTTATCGAAAACGCACTCTCGAAACCGAAAAAAAATATCCAATCCCATTAGAGAAAATTCCAATCTACCCTAATATATAGAACAAACCTAATCAAAAAGCCTATTTTCGAAGATAGAAGGGAAAACAGTCAATTGCGCAGCACGATTTCACAGCCACTGACACATTCGGCACTATTTATTGAAAACGCACGCTCGAAACCGAATAAAAATATCCAATCCCATTAGAGAAAATTCCAATCTACCCTAATGTATAGGACAAACCTAATCAAAAAGCCTATTTTCGAAGATAGAAGGGAAAACAGTCAATTGCGCAGCACGATTTCACTGCCACTGACACATTCCGCACTATTTATCGAAAACGCACGCTCGAAACGTAACAAAAATATCCAATCCCGTTAAGGAAGAATTCACTCTACGCTGTTATACCGAAAAAATCTAACCGAAGAGCCTAATTTCATAAATATAGGCGAAAAAAGTATACTATGCAGAACGATTTCACAGACACTTGCTTTTCCGTTACTTTCTTTCATTTTATAACTATTACCATGTGTTCATTCTCCATCTCTTCAATGATCCTTATGTCAGTATGTTCATGCCACACATCCTTCTCAGTTGATATATATGCTACCCCCTTCCTGTTTCTTAATTCAACATAATGTGCATTTCCTCTTCTCACTGCTTTCACTCGAATCTGTCTCTTTTCGTTATATACCTCAGCTCCATCACTCTGAAACTTAAGACATTAGCGATTATCATTGTCTTTGACCACTGATATTAATATTCATTTAGATCAGGAATACAACATACCTTTCAATCTCACTGTATTCCCCATATCTTCTTGTTATAAGTTGCAATCACTGAAATTAAATTCATTCTTTTTTGTCCACATCAGCCATCTGAATCTTCTGAGTCTTTGCTCGACAATCTAAGATTTTTGCCCTGTATATTATATGGATAGTCTGCCTAGAATGTAATAGAAATATCGTAACATACTTGTATTGCTGCTTCAATTCTTTCCTGCTATAAAATATAATTCTTGGCATCTAGTGACACCATGCTGGTGATATTACATGAGTCTAATATATTTCTCCTGTTGCTCTTGCCTGTTTACTTCAAAAGAATATTGTTTTTAACCTACTCTATGCTGCTATACTGAACAAACCTAATCCAATCGCCTTATTTCGAAAGCAGAAGCGAACAAAGTAAATTGCGCAGCAAGATCTCACAGCCACAGACACATTCCGCACTATTTTTTGAAAACGCACCCCTGAATCCAAAAAGAAATATCCAATCCTTTTAAGGAAGAATTCACTCTACACTGTTAGCTGGAAAAATCGGAATCCAAAAGCCTAATTTCGGAGAAAGAAGCCAAGAAAGTCAGTTGCGCAGCACTACTTCACAGCCACTGACACATTCGG
>NW_016909551.1:79329-111130 GCF_001483705.2 Eufriesea mexicana | reverse complement strand
CCATATCTTCTTGTTATAAGTTGCCATCACTGAAATTAAATTCATTCTTTTTTGTCCACATCAGCCATCTGAATCTTCTGAGTCTTTGCTCGACAATCAAAGATTTTTGCCCTGTATATTATATGGATAGTCTGCCTAGAATGTAATAGAAATATCGTAACATACTTGTATTGCTGCTTCAATTCTTTCCTGCTATAAAGTATAATTCTAGGCATCTAGTGACACCATGCTGGTGATATTACATGAGTCTAATATATTTCTCCTGATGCTCTTGCCTGTTTACTTCAAAAGAATATTGTTTTTAACCTTCTCTATGCTGCTATACTGAACAAACCTAATCCAATCGCCTTATTTCGAAAGCAGAAGCGAACAAAGTAAATTGCGCAGCAAGATCTCACAGCCACAGACACATTCCGCACTATTTTTTGAAAACGCACCCCTGAATCCAAAAAGAAATATCCAATCCTTTTAAGGAAGAATTCACTCTACACTGTTAGCTGGAAAAATCGGAATCCAAAAGCCTAATTTCGGAGAAAGAAGCCAAGAAAATCAGTTGCGCAGCACTACTTCACAGCCACTGACACATTCGGGACTATTTCTTGAAAACGCTCTCTCGAAACCGAAAAAAAATATCCAATCCCGTTAAGGAAGAATTCCCTCTACGCGGATATATAAAACAAACCGAATCAAAAAGCCTAATTTCGTAAATAGAAACCACAAAAGTCAATTGCGCAGCACGACTTCACAGCCACTAACACATTCGGCACTATTTATCGAAAACGCACATTCGAAACCGAAAAAAAATATCCAATCCCATTAGAGAAAATTCCAATCTACCCTAATGTATAGGACAAACCTAATCAAAAAGCCTAATTTCGAAGATAGAAGGGAAAACAGTCAATTGCGCAGCACGATTTCACTGCCACTGACACATTCCGCACTATTTATCGAAAACGCACGCTCGAAACGTAACAAAAATATCCAATCCCGTTATGGAAGTATTCACTCTTCGCTGTTATACCGAAAAAATCTAACCGAAGAGCCTAATTTCATAAATATAGGCGAAAAAAGTATACTATGCAGAACGATTTCACAGACACTTGCTTTTCCGTTACTTTCTTTCATATATGCACCTTCAATCGTAAAATAATTGCCCTACTGATTAGAAAACAATCTATTCTATGCAGGGGTAATGAAATATTTTAATCCACAATCAAAATTTGGTATGTAATAGCGATAAAACATAACTATCTTGCAATTGAACGTGAAGATCGAAGAAAAATTGAAGAAAGTAATAAGAAGCTGCCTATTCAGTAATGTTGATCAAATATTCCAATGGGCAGTTAAAATCTGGAATCTTCTACGGCAGATAGTAACGGACAATACGGTAATATTATAGGATCCCGCATTTCCCCCACTTCATTTCCAACATGTATCGTTATATATATAGAATTTACACTATGTAACATCACGTTTTTCACACGTCGTATATTACCACCGAAGAAATGTTCACAATTAGTAATCTTGAATTTCGTAAAATAATTAAAACGTCAATCAGCGATATCACAAATTCACGAAACGTTTTGAGATTTAATGTTTCACATTGACGCTTGAGAATATTCCACCATGTTACCGTTATGCCTGCTTACCGCTAACTGGAAGTTGGCTGCAGCCGGATATGCTGGGTATTTTTGTAGCGGGAGAATGTTGCATCTTTGAAATAGCAATGTGATAAAGTATCGATGGAAAATATCCAACTAGGTCTCTTATATTTAATAATGTCAATGAAGCGAATATAAATAAATTTTTTTTGCGAAAAATTCCAAATTTCTATAATTAATTCATGAACTGAAATTATTAATTATTCCATCATAATAATGGAAAGGCAAACCATTAGTATCTTCGGCAATGGTTCAATCACTCTATACAATAATCACCAATAATTAATTAAATAGCAATGAATTCATATTCAGTCTTATAGTAGAAGGCTCGCTGAGGCTGTGTCTTCACGATGCAATTATAAAAGTTGATGAATTAAGTATAGACGAACATTAAGTCACAGATGAAGGCCAGTGATTTTGTTCTTGGTAAAAAGAAAATGAAACTATGATGGTTGTATCCTTAGGTACCTTTTATTCACTTTGGAAGTTTCACATATACAGGTTAATTATTAACAACATAATTCTTCGATTCTTTTTTTATATCTCTCACTTCATTTTTTATCCTTTCCTTCATTACTCGGAAAATATAAATATAAGACGGTCAATGACAAATCCTACTTTCTATAACATAGTTATAATGTAAACAATAAATTAAGTCTTTCTCTTTCTTTATAACTTCTAATTCTACTTGAGTTTTTACTTCGTCACCACTTCCCCAATCGCTATTACAGTCTTTTTTCCTTTTTTTATTTGGAGGTCCAGATGGTTCAACAGCTGATTGTGAGCTTAATTTTGGATCTGTTAAATGATCATGAACTGATTTGCCTGTACCAGTAAATTTTTTATTTAATATTACAGATTCTTCTTCATCTTCCTTTGCTTCTTCACCAAATGATAAAATATTGAAGTCTCTGTAACAAAATTTTTTATTGCAAAGAACAATATTATGAGAGCTAAATTCTGCAAACGTATATGATTTTTACTTCACTGCTGCTGTTTTAGTTTTTGAATTGTACTTTACTTCCTCACTTTCCTGTGATATTATTCTTGGTATAATATCAGAAAATAGATTGTTTAATATTATAGTTTTTAAGAATCTTGGAGGATAAAGCGGTCTACCATTCTACAAAAGAGAGGAAATATTATATTTACATCAATTCTTGATATATTTTCTTGTAAACATTAAATTTACCTCATGTGCAAGTACTTCTTCAAGTTTAAGCATGTTATATAGAGTTTCTCCAGTAACATTACCAAAGATTGTATGTTTATGCTGAAAATCTGGTGTAGAACTAAGAGTAAGGAGGAATTAGGAGGTATTGTCATCTTTTCCAGCATTAGCCATAGCAATTAAATCTCGTCGCAAAAACGTAATTTTGTATGAAATTCGTCCTAAAACACATATATATATAATAATTATTTTTGAATACAGAAGGAATTCATTTTATTTTTAAATATAGTCTCACTTTAAATGGTTCTCCATATATTTTACCACCTTCTCCTGTACCTGTGGAATCACCATCTTGTGTTAGGAATTCTTTGATAATTCTATGAAATATAGTGTCACCCTAAAATCCTTCCATACATAATTGTATGAAATTTTTACATGCCTTTGGAGTTTCTTTTGCCCATAATTCTAACTCAACACCACCAACAGTTGTTTTCATTATATCCTAGTTATAAGAAATCTATTAGTTTTATTAATGTAAAATACCTTTAAAATTAAATTTATTAAAATTTATTATTTATTATTGTAACTGAAATTAGAAATTAATTAATATATTAATATGAAAATTTAGAAAGTAAATATTGTATATCAGTTAAATTTTTAAGAACAGATATACAATCCACTGAAATATTATTAACTAATACTTATTACTGTATTCTTAGTGGCTGGCTCTTGTATATAAATATTACTCATGTTTGTAAGACTCCTATAATAAAAATAATCCTTGGTCAATAATATTTCATATTAAACCTTTAATCATTTTTAAATCAGTCAACCAAATGGTTCTTTTCTCCAATAATCATCAGCAGATAAGATGTATCTTTTACCTCCTTTTAACGATGGCTTTATTGGCCCAATCAATTCCATATTCACAGCCACATTAATCCTGCTGCTTTTACAGTGTCCAAGTTCCTATAGATATTAATACAAATTTGTGCCTTAATACAACATTTAAACTCTATATTCAATTTATCTTTAATTTTTATAACTATTACCAAGTGTTCATTCTCCATCTGTGCAGTGATCCTTATATTAGCATGTCCATGGCACACATTCTTCTCTGTTGATATAACTGCTGCCCCTTTCCTATTTCTTGATTCAACATAATATGCATTTTCTGTTCTCAATGCTTTCACTTGAACTTGTCTCTTTTCTTTATACACCTATGCTCCATCATTCTGAAACTTAACAGATTAGCAGTGATCATTGACTCTGACCACTCATATTAATATTTATTTAGATCGGGAATACATCGTACCTTTCAATCCCACTGTACTCTCTATAATTATCTGTTATAAGAGGCCATCACTCAAATTAAATTCATTCCTTTTTATCTGCCTAAGCCATTTTAATCTTCTGAATTTTTATTCGACCATCAAAGATTTCTATCCTGTATGTTATATGATTAACCAACCTAGAATCCAATAGATATGTTATAACATATTTGTATTGCTGCTTCAATTTTTTTTCGCTACAAAATATAATTCTTGGCATCTAATGCTATTCCACGCTGGTAATATTCCGTGAGACCAATATTTTCCTACTGTTGCACGTGCCTATTTATTTCAACAGAATATTGTCTTTTCTCATGCAAGTTCTGCTATCACTAATAAAAGGTGGAAAAACAATGGCTCGTAATTTACGCTATTTAATTACAACTGAAGGTTATGTTAATACAAAGAATTACATCCTTTTGTGTGATGCAGGCAGACCTGCATAGACAAAAGTTTTGTATTTCCTGTATTTAATGATTATTTATATTTTCGGTTTCTTTCTGTAGTAAGTAAGATTGTTATAAAAAACTATTTTTATTGCATAATATTCTTATTATTTTGTAATAAATATATACTTGCATAAGAAAGCGTAGAAAATAAATTTTTTTATTAAGAAATTTTATTTACAGTTGTTTATTTACACTGTTTTCATAGACAAAAAGTAAATACAAAATAAAAAATAGAGTGAAAAAAACCACTAACTATAGACAGGAAACAAACTCCCGGACATGATTCATAGGAATTTTCGGGTGTCCCTATTAGACCACAACGTCACTTGAAAACGATTGGAAATAAATCTGTAGGTATTGAAATAATAAAACTTTGATCGCAAATATCTCAAAAAGTATTGAGTAGATTATGGAACATTTTTCTTGAACCAGACGTCACCAGAGTCCGGATTTCATATGATACAATCAACCAATCATCTAGACTATAAATCCAGAAATAAATTTTACTCAGACTTTTATCCGTTGTACCATATAAATATTTTATTTTAACGTTTACATTTATTTCCTTCATTTATTACGCAACAAGGAGACATTATTTACACAAAAAAGGGACGTACGCCTGTATCCGAGGATAATGCGAATTATTTACTGTTACCGACTCACAAAGAATAGCGTCATTGTGTTTGATTTGCCTGTATTTTCTTATAACAAACATATCACTATCCCAGATATTCCTTTCACGAAATCAACCAATCATCTCTGGCATAAACCCTTTGTAACCACTTGAAACTGTGAAGGAAAGGTCGAAAGGGACTGAAGAGAAAGGGATGCGTTTTGTCTTGGGCTTGCTAGCGAACTATTAGTTAAGGCTACCTAGCAGACTCGTGCCTTCAACTTGGGGATATCAGTGACAGGTCAGAAACTTCTATATATAGGAAGCAGAGGGCTGATTAAATATGTGGGAGTCCTCCCCATTTGATGTCTGAACTGTCCTTGGTGTTTACGTAACAACTGCTTGATCAGGTAGCTGCTAGATAGAACTGAAGGAAAAGGAAAGGTGCGTTCATCCTGGGCCTGCGAATGGACCCGTCAGTAAGGCAGTCCTAGATAGGATTAGAACTGTGGGGGTCCTCCCCCACGGTCGTTGAAGTCGGCTCGTCGCAGGTATCCTCAGTGAAGCGATGGTGCTAGAAGAAAAAGGAAAAAGGGATGCGCGTTTCGTCTCGGACCTGCTGTGGACTCTTCAGTAAGGCTACCCTAGCAGGCCCTGCCTTAGACCAGGATACTACTAGAAGTAGTCGGGAAGTTATATGTATAGGAATTGGAGGTTTACCGAGGACTTGCGAGAAAGTTCTCGATGTCGGAATCCATTCAGTGGTGATAGTATGAATGATGGTCTCTTCAGGACCATCGAGAGCGTTCTGCGACGCGTGCCCTAACGAAGCAGAAGGACTATCAGGTACTCACACATGCCAAGACACACGTGCACTTGTTGCAGATCGAGGTTATAGAAAAATCAGAACCGTCTAGAATGTTCCACGACGCGTGCCCCCTGCGAAGACAAACGAAGATCCCAAAGCAGGTCAGGTATTTGTACATATAGGAAGCAAAGTGTTCACCATGTACTTTGAAGAAACCTCGAACTTCCTCGCATCCCTCTGGTGATAGGTGCAAGGCGACCACACACACTCAAAGAAACAAAACCATCCACTCTTCCCGAAAATCCACGTACACCCAGTATCCACCTCGTTCCAACGTCCTCGTTCTCGACAATCCACAAACGGCCATCTTCCTACCCTAGAATCACGATTGACGAAGATCTCTGACCGCGATTTCGATAGATTCGGCACACTCGAGGCGCGCGGCAATTAAAAATAATGACATTCGTCTGGCTTCTGTCCGAAGATCAAACGCGTGTAGGCTGAAAAACTGTGTTACCGCAGTCACAGGGGAGACCCTCGCGTAAGGGTTGCTTCTTCTCCGCGCGGGCAAAGGAAAGACGGGAGAAGAAGGAGCGGAAAGTTGTCAGACGACAGTGCGTTTAATGGAAAAAGGAAGGGAAAAAATAGACGAGGCCCGGAAAAGGCATTCCTCATTAACGCGTCACGCATTTTCAAGGAGAGCTGGCGGATTTCGATGTCGTTAACGACCAGCGCGAGGATTTTGTAACGCGTAATTACGTCGGCAGATTCCGAAGAACGGCACGTTGAATTTTTTCACGCCTCCTTTTTACGGGTCAGAGCGCGTACTAATTTATAGCTAAAGCGAATGAGGGACGCCATTCCGCTACGATAGAAGATAAAATGGCCGCGTGCGAGAACGCCACAGGCGTCACGGATCTACTAGAGCTACTTGTCCCGCGGAGAAATTAAAAATTTCTGTTTCGGGGCAACGGGAATCATTAAATATGTTACCGGAAGCGTTACGGGAATATTGAATACGTGTAACGAGTTCGAAGGAAAAGGGAACGTGTAATTAATGGGCACCCTGGGTGATAAACCGATTCTGTTTGCGAACGAGGTTAAATTATGAATAGAATATAACGGTTTATATATAATATAGACTTTGGTGTTATTTTAATAAATAGGGGATGCGGATTTTTAAAACTTTCATAATTTTTTTACTTTAATCCAAATTTTTATTTCTACTCTTGCAAATAATTTTTTGGTACAGCGAAGTACGGACTGGAAGCATTTTTGCTGCTGAGTCGATGATATTTTTGTTAACGATATAAATATGAAAACCCTGAATAAATTAATATTTATAACTCTTTCATTTCACTTTTCAATTTATCGTAGTGTCATTTTAATTTTAATACTGATTATAAATCTTCAAAATTTTGCTAATTGTGAGTGTCTTCTTCTAGGTGCAAATAATTCAGAATAATTCCAGAAATGATTGAAGTCTGGAAATAGAAATGTCTACGAGTGCAATTTTTTTAATAAATGTCTTTCCATAATACGAAAATTATATACTGACTATATTGATAAATAAAATGGGAAGTATTGTCATAAGAATTAATACAATTTTTAGGACTTTGTATTTATCAATGTAAAATTTATCAATAGATTAGGATGTGTATATAATATTACTAATGTGTATTAATAATTATCTTTTGTGTGAGAAGCTCGCAGCCTCTCTGTCAGCGTCTCTCAGTAAATTAAATAATGCAAATTGACACTTTCAAACCTCTTCATTTCCATCCTTCAGCTTTTCATGGCTATTGCAGAAAATCTCTTTCCAAAACTTTCATTAGCAATTGAAACAGCGGTGTAACTGACGTCATAAAGCAGACTAGTAGAGAACAGAAATAGGAGCGATTTAAAGCGGATATTGCAGTCTACTGCAAAGTGCTATTTTAGATAATTCTATTACTGCAATATTTTGGTCCATTCTGAGATATTTTGAAGTGACTCAAGAAACACTGAAAATCATAAGATAATATCATCATCTTATCTTCGCAATCTATAACGAAAAGACTCGATCTAGTAAAAGGTAATTTACAAACACATAAATCCTATAATAAACTCTTAATTAATTTTAATCTCTAGCAATACAAATTATACTCACGATCAGCCAACAAAATGTCAAAATTCAGATTAAAATCGATATTCAATATTAAAAATAATTATTGTTAAGGGGTTATAACGCAAAGGAATAGTAGTCCGTGGAAACGGTGGAAAAATTGTATAGATCTTTATTAAATGGACGAACGGTTAGAACTGACCAGTTTAGGGCCACGCAGGTCACAAAACGTGTCCGGAAAACGGGAGATAAAGGACAAATTGCAGGGGAAGGGATCGCCGCCACATCGCTAGGATGCAAAGTTTACTTTATTATTTAGTTTTTACTACAACAATTATCATAATAATAACACAACGTAAACAATTTTTCTTCGATTAGAAATTAAACGAATGATATAGTAAGACATTAAATTCAATTAAAATAAATACCTGTCATTTTATATTTTTCTTCCTCTTCAAAAATCAACCTCACAACGGATACATTCGAAGTGTTCCGAAATATATCTCTGAAATTAGCAAAGAGTCGGGAAAGTCATTAAATCTTCGTTAATAGAACGACTTCATGTGAAAGTAAATTTATTCCTCGTTTCTCCTCGACTTTTTCCCATCCTGGCTCGTCAGTTTGTCAATTAATTGAAATTAGCCAATCTCGAGGCTTTCAGACTGCGTCAAGCGGTCATTCTAGCGGGAATTCATAAACGAAGAAGCTAAATTGTACTTCGCTTATAATTTTCAGTGCCGGAGTGGAAAGGCGAGATACTTGAAATCTCACGTATTTCAAGACTGGACATGGGCGTTTATTTATGCATCGCGTCCAACAGAATCCCTCCGAGTGTGAGCAAGCAGATCAAAGTCTCCGTCGATTGTAAGTAATATCTTTTATTTCTGGTCTGGACATCGGTAATATTACCATTATGGAAATTATTCCTTTCGGAAGATGCTAAAATCTCTGAATTCTTGATAATCTTAATTTATTCAAAGACTTTCATTTTTGGTACACAAAGAATCTTCCAAAACTATCGTTTTTTCATATGAAATTTCAAGAAATATCACCGATTTCCAAAGCCGAATTAATTAACTCCTTAGGGACCGAATTGTCTCACAAAGAATCGATCACAAATTCTCGAATTTTTTTATTTATTTATTTATCTACCAAGCAATCACGATATCATAATCAAAATCACAAAAAATACGCACGATTTTTCAGAATTAATATTGAACCTACTACGATTTGTCAAATGATAGATTAGAAAGTAAAGGAAGATCTTTAGAAAAAGGTATTGAGAAATTAATTATACACATATTGAAAAGAGAAATCGCGAAAGCATGTAATCCAAATGATAACGTTGGCTACAAAATATTTAATCAAAATTTAAAAAATGCTGGTTTAGATTGGGGTAAGTTTAGTATTGAATAAAATAGGACCGTGTTAACGCGAAATGAAGGAACTTGCGGTCGTTAGTACATAGAAAAATGACAGAATAAATATAGACAAGCTCGAGAATTATGCGACCTAGGAACGCGAGGAGCAAAGATGGCCAAGGGGTTGAGGAACATACAATTTAATAATAGAGAAAGGTGTCCGACGACAAAGCGGCTCTTTGCTACTTACATCCCCTCTCGCACCCCATTCGTCGACACGAGTAAAGAGGCGAGTAGATAAGCGAGAGACAAGGGTGGAAGAAGGACGGTGGAACGATGCTTGACTCGTGTGAACGAGTGAAAGCGAATGGCACAGAGGGTGAAGAGTAACGGTGTTGGGACATAAAAGTAAGCTCGGGCGAACCACGACACACTATTACTACCCCCGTATACTTTCCTATTGTTACGTTACCGCTCCTCCTAAACACCGAGCTTGTGCCTTTTCTGCAGGTTCCCTGCGACACGCTTCCTCGAGCTCGATTGTTATCGGCGAATGATCGAATGGGACCGTTTGTCGCAACACTTTGGTCATCTTTGAAGTGTCGAGGACGAAGTTGTGTGTACCTGAATGTTCGTGATAGAGTAAGGATGTGCTTTGTATTTTTCAAATATTGTTTATTACTGCTCCATTTTGAAGTCTCGAACAGTGGTAAAAGATATGTAAAACGAGGTATGTTAAAGTAATAATAGGCACCCATAAATTAGAAATATCTAATACGAACAGGGTACAAACCCACGACAGGGTTAATACAAAATAAGTTATAATGAGAGGAAAAGAAATTTATTACGTATAGGGGGTGGGTCTTTGTTATATTTTGAAATTTGAAGACAGCTTATATGAGAGATAATGATATGCCTCATGAAGTTTGTTTCGTTATGTGTACGGGGTTTCGTGTGATACAGGTTTCGTAGAAGTGTAGATAAAATATGTTGTAAAGGTGATTTTAATTTCAGTTTAAACTTGTTGGATAAGTTGAAATAGGAATTTTGAAAGACTACTTCTGTTTCTAATGAAACAATGCTTGTCCAAGGTGAATATAAGTTACATAGGTAATTTTTTAGTTAAAATTATCTATATAATATTCGAGACTTATTTGAATTATTTAAATCGTTAAAATTAACCACGTATTCAAACCAATTATTAGTCAAAGAACTGTTTAGTGTGTTGTTACAAATTGCTATACTAATTGCTTCTCAGTAATGAATATTTGGTAACCTAACATTTACTTTTAAGAGGTGAATAAAATGTCCCTGTATTTAATCTTTATTTCCCACACTCTGCATAAGAAATCCAAGAATATTCAGAGAAATTTAAAGAAATTCAGAGAAATCCAGGGACAGTCAAAACGATCTAAGGAGATCCTACGAGATGTCTAACAAATCCAAATTCAAATTTAAGAAGATCCAAAGTCATCCAAATCCTAATTCAAAGAGATCTAAAGTCATCTCAATCCTAATTTAATGAGATCCAAAGACATCTAAAGGGATCCAAAGAGATCCAAAGTCATCCAAATTCAAAGAGATTCAAAGACATCTAAAGGGATCCAAAGAGATCCAAAGTCATCCAAATTCAAAGAGATTCAAAGACATCTAAAGGGATCCAAACAGATCCAAAGTCATCCAAATTCAAAGAGATCCAAAGACATCTAAAGAGATTCAAAGTTATCCAAATCCTAATTCAAAGAGATCCAAAGTCATCTAAATCCAAATTAAAAGAGATCCAAAGACATCTAAAGTAATCCAAAGAGACCTCAGGAGATTCCAAGAGACCTGAGGAGATCCCAAGAGATCCCAAAAGATCCTAAGAGATTCCATGAAATCAAAAGGGACCTAAAAAGATCCAAAAGGATTCTGGGAGATCCAAAAAAGTTCCAAGGGATCTAAAAATGTTCGAAGAGCATAGAAAAGACTCCGAGAGATTCCAGGTGATCCTAACAAATCTGAATTCAAAGAAATTCAGTGAAATACAACGAAATCCAACGAAACTAACAGAAATCTAAAGAAATAACAAAAAATCCATACAGATCCAAAAGAAAAAAATTCCCAAAATACTTATTTAACAGCCCAAGTTCTCTCATTCTACCGCCTTTAAGACCTGGTTATGAAACAAGTTCCCAGAAGAAAACAGATATAAAAAGCTCGACGATCTGCTTTACGCAGAGTACGAGCTTCCGTCGTTGCACGTCCGGGCGTAAGAAAACCGGGCCACGTGTTCTCGCGCTCTCGAAGAGATACGAAAACCAAGGAGTTATCCCTTTAGTTAAAGCGAGACTAATTAATTTAGCGGCGCCGTAAAGAAGCGTCGAATTGCGATTCAGGGCCAGGCGAGTCTGGGGGTTGAAAAGAGGGGATGTTTTTGCCCCCGGTCTCTCGGCGGATGCGCGCCGAGGATTATCCTTTTAGGCGTCCTTTAATTCCATTTGTAGCCGGTGCTCCTGGGCAAAGGCTTTTGTCAACGAGTATTACCCCGAGCCCTTTGAAGTCAAATTGCGATCTAGTAATGTAATAGTTCTGTCCGCGATATGCATTAGCGGAACTGACTGCGATTGAAGATGGATCCTGTAACGAGAAGAAACTATGATTTCATGCCGCGACTGTTGCGAAGATTAGTACTAAAAGATCATTTCGAAGACCGTCAAGATCCTTCGAACGTGTCAAACGGTCGTATGTTAAGGAAGGGTTGTATTGGTAGACATTATGGCGGTGTGATATATTCGATATGGATGTATGTTCGACACAGGGTCACGTGTGAGTGATAGTCCTGTATTTATATCTGAAGGTATAAGAAGGAACGTGTGCAATAATATTAAAATGAATTATTAATATTTTTCATCATTTAATTAGGGTTGTATCGATGAAATCGAGATTTGGACAGTTACTATTCTTAGTTCAGCGTTATACAATTAATACAAAATGTTGTGTTAGTGATAGTCCTAATTTTATATCTGAAGGTATAGGATGAAACATGTGCAATAATATTTAAATCAATTATTAATATTTCTAATCGTTTAATTAGGGTTGTATCGATGGAATCGAGATTTGGACAGTTACTGATCTTAGTTCAGCGTTGTACAATTAATACAAAATGTTGTGTTAGTGATAGTCCTGATTTTATATCTGAAGGTACTGAAAGAAACGTGTACAATTATATTTAAATCAATTATTAATATTTTTAGTTGTTTAATTAGGGTTGTATTGATGGATTCGAGATTTGGATAGTTGGAGATGTTAGCTTAGTCTAGTTTATTTGACACGAGGTCACGTTTGAGTGATAGTTCTGTTTTTTTTTTTTCTGAAGGTATTGAAGGACACGTGTGCAATAATATTTAAATTCAATATTAATCTTAATATTTTATTAATTGCAATAATATTTAAATTCAATATTAATCAAATCTTAATATTTTTAATCGTTTAATGAGGGTTGTATCGGTGGATTTGAGATTTAAATTGTTACTAATGTTAGCTCAGCGTTGTAAATTCGTAAATAACAAGATGTTGTATGAGTGATAGTCCTGTTTTTATATCCGAAGATATTCAAAGACACATGTGCAATAACATTTAAATTTAATATTAATATTTTTAATCGTTTAATTAATATTTTAATATTAAAGTCGAATTTTGAGGAATATACTGAGATTCGTAGTACGGTATGTAGGGATCATAATCAGTCAAGGAGTTAAGGGAAAATTGCTTTTCAAAATGTCGAAACCTCGGAAAGTTTTGAGTTTCGACGCTTTCATGAAAATTCTCCACTTCGTGATTCGAAGTTCCTCTCAAAAGTTAAATAAGAAATAAAATAAGCGAATAAATATAGAAATAAAATATATAAGAATGTTGAACTATAAAAATTTATAGAAGCATAGAAATATATTTTATACTAAATAATCCTCTTAAAAGACATAATAAAATATTCCTCTTACGAAACAAAATGAATATTTCGAGGTTGAATATTAAAAATTCAAAAATTAAGCTCACCTGCTTGTAATAATCCGAGTAGGAAGAATTAACACGTTGACTTCCAGATGAATTTTGTATGCTTTGTTCAAAACATCAAAATTCTGCTGCTTATTTCAGCGTGATACCCGCTATTATACACGTGTGATGTATATTTCATTAAAGGATATATTTATGTAAACGTTTTATACTGTGTTCAGTACTTTACGTTGTTTCTGTAATATCGAAGATATGAAACATTTTACGTATACCACTCTCAAACTCATTTAAACGTCGTACTTAATTAAACACTGGTGACATATTTGGTAGTTAACATGTTAAATGTGTAAAATTGAAAATGAAAGTACTTGTGTTCTCACTTTTACACCTTTTATTTCAAATCCTTAGTCGAATATTTATTACAATTATGAATGATTAAAAAGTCTATTGCTGAAATCAAAATATCAGACATCAATGACACATGCATATATATAACATTAAGATTAAAATTATTGAAAGAAGTGATTATAAATCTAATCGTCACTTTGAAGTAGAACTTCGATAATTTTAGTTTTCGATAATTACTTGTTTTTAATTAAGAGCTTTATTTTATTTCTAATAAAGTGTGTAGATAGTAGTGAACAATTCGATTCTTTTAATTTTTGGATATTGAATTATTTAATAAAATTTAAATTTGGATTTCTTTTTAAATAAATAGTGTAATGAATTCTTTTAAAATAAATAGTAATTCCGATTAATAAATTTCGATGCAACTTTAAGAAAGTTACAGAATACTATAATAGATCTTGTCAAACAATTTTCCATTTTTAATTTAAACAGAAATACAGTTTAATTTATAATAAAATTAATTTATTAATTTAGATTTATCCTGTACACATTTGTATATGTGAGTTATATATATGTTTTAAATATAATCATAGTATATATATATATATTTCTTTCTCGTTCGTTACATAATCGACTCGTTACGAGAACAGAACAGAGATTGTCCAAGCTGCGAATGATGAAATTAAAAGTGATAATTCGCGCATGTTTCGCCAAGTTTTATAAGTTCCAGCGAAGATTAATTAAACGGAGGGTCGGATTATACTCATTTTCATCGTCCCGATGACATTACAAGTTTACGAGTTGAAAAATTATCCTATCCTGTATCCGATGACCCTCCGTTCCCTCGTCTGATACCACACCGTTATTATACTTGACGCTCATACTTATTACAATTTTTTTCTCAAAATTTATGATAGTTCCGCAACGAACGTTCGAATGAATCCGACTTGAAAAATGGATTCGAAAACTCTCGCGATTTGGCAATTTATCTTCCTTCAGAGGAAGAAATGAAATTTTTAAGCTTCTTTCGAGTGCACCATCTACGAGTCTAAATACGTTAAAATGAATTTGGAGATTATCTCGAAATTTTGCATTAAACATTAATGGAAACAAGAAATTTTGGAATAAGAAATTATTATATAAGAAATTCGAACAGATATATAAAAGTATGTAATATTACTCGTTTGGAAGACATCAAAGAAATTTTATTTATAAATTTGTCTTTTTATATGCAATTATATAATTGCATCGTTGCAATTACTTGTATTTTTCTTAGCATGTGGATTTTGATTTATTTGTCGATAATCACTGGAGCAAAAATTAGTTACGACTAATAGGAGTGAATATATGTAGTATAGTGAGTTTAAAGACCCCAAATGGAAAAGGACCATTAAAGAGAAATCGAGAGAAAGTGCGTGGACAAGACGAAAACAGTCGACGAAGAGTTCACAGATGGGTCTGCAATATTTTCGGCAATCGAAGGAGCGAGAGTCAATAAAATCAATTCTTTTCCTAAAATACAATACTTCCCATAAATATTAGACTCGAATTCTTACGAATAACAAAGCTATAGTTGCTTCAAATAAGTGACAAGACACGTCATTATTATAGAAACGTGAAACTTAAAATTTGTCGAAACTGTCTTTCAAAACAGTATCCGTGATTTCCCCAAAAATATTTGACAGATTGGCACGAAATTTTTCACCGATATTCAGTATATTTATGGCTATGTGTTCTACTAGAATCATTCAAAAATTCGCATTCGTTCTACCCTTTTCATACTCGTATATTTAAAAAGAAAGTGAAAGGATCCAAAAGATATATTCAGATTGCCTCCATTTTTTTATTTACCTATATTTTTTATTTCTTTTAGTACCGTTATGGACACCATCGATAACGGATTTTTTAAGAGGTCCTTTAAACAATGGTTCGTAACCCGGCCAATTTTCAATCTTTTTCAACGAAAAATGCAACACACGTGGTCCAAAACTATACAAACAAACGCTATTAATTTCAAAACATAAGGTCTCAATGATTCGTTGCAATCTTTCAATGATTCTGGAAAAATTAAGCTAGCTTTAAATCATCGTTTCTTGAATACCACAGTACCTTTGGTATGGTTCTTAGAGTAGCACATTGGATCACAAATGCTCCAATCTTAAATTTTACGTAATGTTAACAGGAGATATCGATCAGATAGAGAATAAAACGTTTTACGCGAAAACAGTATCGTTTCCACCCACTGTAGTTGCCGAGTGAAATAATTTAGCGTTCGCGTGTTCGATAAATGTATGGGGGTGATTGTGCTCGGTTTCTGAAGTCCCGTGCAGACGCAATTGAGTCGCTTGAATCGTCAAAGGAACGCGTTGTTTAAGTTAAATGGAAGTGGGAATGGTTAATTCGCCGCAGAGTTTGCGCATGTCGCGTGCCACCGAATCTACTCCCCTTGCTTTCGTATTGTGTAGTTGTTCGAGATAGCTTTCGGGAATTGACTGACTTGGAAATTGCGCAGATAATAATGACAATTACAATAGTTCACTTAAATTCTGGACGTGATGGGAAATTTTCGAGGAGAGCTGCATCGATATCGCGCGACGATGATTTTCCAACTTTGTTCGATCCTGGGAGATAAAATTAGGTGATCTGACAGGAGAAATGGAGGACATTAAAAATGCAAAGACAGGTGACTAAAGCGACAGTGTTGAATTCGCAATTTTTAACTGGAACTGTGAAAGTGATCGTTTGGAACCTAAATTTAGTATTAAATCGCTTATAACGAAACGGATGTGACCTAACTCTGATCTCAGTTCTGGGACTAAATTGACTGATCCCAGAAAGGTCCTCCGGACTCCGGAAAAGGGGAAACCCACGCGAGTGTATTCAGATGTCCCCGAACACAGACTCGCAGGATTTAAGCCTGTGTCACACCGTTGGTACCAACACTTGCACCACGCATCAACACTCCCGCCATCTCTCCGCCCCTCACACTCACCCCTCGCACACAACTACAATCCTGGCTCCCCAAATACCCTACGCTACGATTACACGGAAAAACAGCCTGTATCGATTGGAGATCGCGCGATTCCTCTCTAAATTGCCAATTCCACCCAACAATAATCCCCGCGAACCGCGAAACGAACTTCAACCCCAGCGAACTTCGACTCTTTCACCCCCAGATTCAGACAAGAGCGTAGGTGATAACGAGATATATGCCACGGTTTTGCATTTGACGCGACCCCTCCCCCCATCTCTTCTTCCTCTTTCCACTTCTTTCAACCCTCCGCCTCGCGCTTCACTTTAATCAATCCTTTATAACCGTTCCGCGAAGCGCGGCCCATTTATTCTTTCGGAGTGTGTCCATTCATTTTTAAAAACGCGCATACGTCCGGACCGTGTGCATAACGTATCAAAGCAGCGGCAGCAGCATTCTGCAAAGCACCCGTTATCGATCGAGCGTAATCTACGGAGTGCAGGGAGAGAAAGAGGGTAAAGAGGAAGTGGCGGAGGTCCGGTAAGTCGGCGTTTTTTAATTTGGCCACGGTTAATGGCCGTTGCGCTCGGATTCGCGCAGGCAAATCTGCCGACGGGACACGGTCATTTTTCGTGGTGCAGAGAGAAACAGAGAGAGGGAATACGGGGACGAAATGGAGGATCCGTTGGGAAAATGAGCGGAGGTCCCGTAACCGTCTCCTTGGCCAGAGACTGGTCGCCGATTTCCACGGGACCCCTGCAATATTTCCGTCCTTTGACAACGGTTCGGTCTTTAACCTTGCGATTTATCCTGCATTTTCTTCTTCCCTTTCCCTTTTTCGGCCAGCGAATCTATCGCGGCAGTTAATTGACGTTGAATATGGATGGACGTAAGGTTTTGCTCGGAGTGTTGCGAGAGACGCGCAGGGATGAATATGCGAACGGAGTAGGGTGGGTCTGACCGTTGGCAAACAGGGTCTTACTTTGTTAGCTGCTCCTCGGGTGTGTGTGCGTTGAATTTTGTTAAACCGTGAAGCACCGTTCCGTCGGAATAATTATTTTCCGAGGATGAATAACCGTATGCGCCGAGTAGCTGGCGTATGGGGTGATAATTCATCACGATGGCGGAAAACTATTTGCAACTAATAATATTTGGCTAAAGTAGGAGTTCTTGTGGAATATAAAATTTGTAGCATTCTCGCAACGTAGGATAGAGGAGAGCAGAGCAGATATAAAATCAGGATTAACTTTTGAATATTTTATGTGCTGCTTCATTAAGGTGGTGTTTACTATACAGATGGCTCAAAAATACAGACCATTACATGCACCAGAAACCACGTACTTTCCCTTTGGATTAATGCCGACTAAGTCCAAACATGACTGACTAAGTGACATAACATGAGGATTTTTTATTTCCTTTCATTTGATCATACTAATCGATGGTTACTAATTTAAAAGTATTAGTGTATGACTGTTTTATTTATTTACGTGATGGGGAGATTTGAGATTCTGTATGACTTCGATCGAATTCGTTATCTTACACATATGATTGATCATTTCAATTCTTATTTACTATGATGGAAATTAGCGTATTCAGGAAAATGTATTTTATGGTGAGATTTATGTTAAACTTATGGTACGGTATTTTTTATCAATATAAATTTTTATCAATACGTGGGTGTCTTATTATTTTTACTTAATTGCATCCTATAATTTATTTAATTCTGACTTATTTGTTATAATTTATTGCTCTAGATATGTTTATTATGATTTTAATAATATTCCTCATTTCTTATTGCAAGTAATAAGTCAGGTGTATTATTCAATTACTATTCGAAACTTAAATTTTATTTTGCGGTATTATTTTGTAGCATTTTAAACATACGTACTAAGAATCTGAAAAGATATTTTTTAGAGGACTGCGAGAAATGTGACGAGGAAATGCAAAAAGCTCTTAATGTACTGTACTTATAGCTACAAGAGAAAGGGTCAATTTTGTGCGCGTGTGCAGCTCGCGTGATTTATTTAAATTACAAACTTGGAATTTAAAAGGGGTCCATGGATTATTCGCAAATCCTAAAAGTAGGAATTAAATTGGAGCACGTGTTTAGAAGAGAACATTTCTTTATTCAGGACCTCCGTGAGCGTGTTAAGAAGATTTCTAATTTCAAGAACCACGCTGAAGGTAGTAATACTCCACGTTGCTTAAAATTTTAGTCATACGTCTCCCCGTAATCCTCAGACTTAACATTTCTCTGCTTCTTTATTCCCTGTGAACCATGTCAAAGCATGACAAATCCCGAATGCATTTTCGACTTCCTCAACGAAGTTTCACTTCTTTAAAAATATTAAACTATTGCAGCAACGGGACTTGCATCGCATTTATTACTTTACACGTAACTCTGAGATTATTTCCGATATTTTTGACAAGCCATAAAAATCGTATTTCCATACATCATTTTGATCTATGACCATAGATAAGTTACAATTAAAGAAAATTTTACGTGTACATAACACGTACTAAGTTTCCCATATATTTCATGTAAATACAATAAAAAAATAACGATAAACCTGTGAGTATTGGTTTTATAAGAGTATGAGTGTTGGTTTTACATGTGTGAATGGTATTGAGTTAGAATAAATGAAAGTTATTTGGTATAAATATAAATATAATATGTGCGAGTGTATAATATGTGAGAATCGTTATAGAGTAAACATGAGTTAACAAGAGTGAGAGAGAGGAAAAAGGATTTTCAAGATGCAATCAATCTTTGTGTTTAAAAATAATTTATTTAGAATTGCTGTCAATATTTAAATATTATTATCTAAATATATTAACTTGTCAATTGTTTAAAAACGTGGAAGATATTGGTATTCATTTCTATCCACAAAACCACCCTACACATATGTGTATACATACGCACAAGCATAAGAAGTATTTTAATAGAAAATACAGAAATTTCGCTAAAATAAATTCCAGGAATCTTGACGGAAATTAAATCTCCAACCTTTCTTGAAACTATTCAAAACTCACCTCAGATTTTCCACAAATTTCTTCAAACGCAACAACCTCTTCGTGAATCCTCAAATACCAACAACGAAGTTGAACAATTACACGTAATTAAATTTCCATTTGAATTAGAGTTAATATTAATTTTGCCAAGAGCAACTACGAATACGTGTTTTCACACATCACGAGTATTAAATGTGTGAAATATTTTGTCCTATTGTCAATTTTCGTACTTCCACTATCAATAATTTCTCTGTCTACTGGAGTATCTTGCAAGTGAAAAACCCCTTAATTTTTCTGAAAATTCAAATTTCAACCCCACCAAGTGAAAGGGCTCGACTTTTCCCAACGAAGCACAGGAAATCGTATAAAACGCAAGCAATGGAGCTTAATCTGTTGGAAAGAACTCATCGAGGTCGAAGGTAACGAAACTGCAAGACGCCACAGAGAATGCAGAGGGTTGGAGCGAAGGGTGAGGGCTGGGGGATGGGTGGCTGTAGCAGCGTAGTCACGTATAAGCAGTGACTCAGCCTGCAACCCTCCTCTCGTTCTCGGCACCCTTCGCGCCCCGACTCTCGACGTCCTTCTTCCTTGCCGTGGCTCCAGTGGCAATCTGTTATTAAAATCAGCAACGAGAAAAATCCGTGCCGTATCTACGCGGGACGAGCCGCGTACCGACAGACGTGTTGTGGCAAAAATTAAGCCACCTGCTAACTCAGAAGCAAAATTACCATGGGCGCCGGACGTGGCCCCTGTGCTGGATTTTCGGCGATGTTACGACCTGATCTAAATGTTTTATTACGTGTAATTTTCGGAGATTCAAGCAGTTCGCTGATGGGGATTTTGATGTCGGTGTTTAACATTCGATGGTGCCTAGATCGTTCAGATCTCTTCGGTTTTCTCGTAAATAGATATACATTATCGTGAAAATGTATAATTTTGAATATATTTGTAATGTATTTAGAGAAAATATTTGTTTAGTCTGCGATTACTGCAAGCAACCACTACTTATTTATTTAATGAACGTAGAAGATACGAAATACAAAGACGCGAATATGAACTTTTCCCAAATATTTATTCCGTCTGTTAACTAATTAAAACAATTTTTAAATCACTATTGAATTATTCACCAAAATTTCTTTTGCATTTTAATCAAACCTAGAAATTTCTAAATTACTCTAAAATTATCCCTTTCAATTTATCTGGTCTTTTAAATAAGCTTCTAAGTTTCTAAACCTCTCTCAAATTACGCTTCCGAATTTCTTTTATCTTTCAACTAAATTCAAAACTTTCTAAACTACCCTTATATCATTCTCCAGAATTTCTCTCATCTTTCAACTGAAATTGAAAATTTCCAAATTATTCTTAAATTATCCTTCTAAACTGAACTAAGGTAACCCTTAAAAACTATTCCCAAATTATTCCCATCATCCGCCATTCCTTCTCAGCTTGTCCACTCGATCCTCGATTAATCCATAAACCTCCTTCATACTCAAGATCGCATTCCATTTATCAGGCGAACGTCGATTGCGCATTTTCCAAGCGCTCTTTACTGCTCGAATACGCCAGGCGTATTGGTGGTCGAACGTCACCGGTCGAGTGACATCGATAACGCAACCGGGTCAAGAATCTTTTTCATTTTGTTTCCTGTTTCCTCCATTTTCCCTCTACCCCTTCTGTCGCCACTCTGATCCTTGTTTCACCCGCCAGAACGCGCGGATTGACGTTTTGATTTAAACGATGCCACCTTGAAATATTCATTTTCCTCCGTAGCAGCGTGCTTATCGCGTTCGCCGATTGTAATTTAATTGTCCACCTGCGAGGAAATTGGAAATCTGCTCGCAACGCGTATCGCGTGGCCTGCCCGATATTACAGATCGTCGTTTGAATCCATCGATTTCAGTTTATCCGGCCGAAGCCCCGAAATCATCCGCTCCTCGAACCAACGAAAATGCGATTTCGCGTTGGAACGGCTAATCTACCCTCGAATTTGCGACCAATCGTCGCATCCGCGAAACCCTTTCAAAGGGATTCGGGAAAATTCGCGAGTCCGATTTTTTGCGCGGCGACGAGCATCCTCGACGAACGCTTTTACGCGAGAATTCCTTGAAACGAGTAAATACTGGGATTTTGGTTGTTGCGGTGTTGGGATAACTGGAACGAAAAGTATAGTCGTGGATGTAACGCGAAGAAGCACGTGGCGTTTTTATTCTTGGGTTTCGAGTTGGTTCCGGATGTAAAATTGGGGTTGAGGGTGGTTTGTAGTCGAGAGATGTTTAACACTTTGACCGCTGTGCAATTTTTATATGGGACGCTGAGGGGGCTACGAGAAAATTTCCATTATTCTTAGGATATAATGATGAATTATCAAACAATATGGTAAAATAAACAATGGTTCAAATTATTGCAATAATTTGTAATAATTGCAAATTAATTTGTAATAATTGTGTTACGGACCCAATTTTGTGGCTCAGCTCGTTGTGGCAGGCACGGCGTTGGTTGTAAGGCCAATAAACGGGCGTGAAGGACCAAATGATTCGGCTGGCTTCCGCTCGGTTGATCCAATCCTTGGACGTTGCCACACGATGTTGAGTTAAATGTGCCCGATTTGATTTTATAGCAGATAGTCAATCCACGGGACTGGTTATCCACAAAGCTTGTGTACTGGTTGATTGATGCAGACTGTCTGTGCAGACTGCGTGTTGTGACTGTTTGATGTTGACTGAAGAATTTGCTGATGGATACTGATTGAATGCTTGATGGGTACTAACCCAACTAACTGTGTGATGGATACTGAAGAAATGACTGTCAAGGATTGCCAAGGAGAAATAGATTTTCTCATTGGTGGTTAACAGGACCGAGGGTGGGCCCTCGGTTCGCGAATCAGTTGCCCCCAAAGACGGGAGGAACGTTTTCCGCGACCAGGTCTGTTGGTAGAGGAAACCTCTCCCTCAAAGGAGATTGCTGGTGGGCCACCCGCACATTCGTGACCCTTCTTGAAGTGCCCGTTACTTTATGGCTTCGAAAGTCGTGACATCGCACATGGCCTGGTCCTTTCCTTTGCGAGCCTATTGTCAGCCAAATCCTAAGTGCTTTTGCCTGCTTCCTAAAATCAATGGCTAAAGAATGCCTCGTGTCCGGTTACCCGAGGGGAATAAAGAACAGTTTGTAAAGTGTATTGAAAATAAAGAAAATAGATGACACGGAACTTGAAATAAACAGCAATTACAATCTGGCTGCCAGAAGACCGTAACGGGTCTTCTGGGTCTGGAGTTTGTCCCAAGGTGGGACAACGCGTGTGATTTAATATGCCTGAACAAATTGCAATTTCCAATAATTACAAATTAGTCTTCTGTTCAAAGTTCAAATATTGTTTATCTACGTTCTTCAAATATTGAAAAATTGGTTCTAATATACCAAATATAAATTAAAAAAATTAGTATCGCTGGACACTGGTGACCACCATGGCCCCCTTGAGGAAACAAGCGCTGGTCATTGGTGACCACCATGGCATTGAACGTGTTAATATTAAATTTATGTGATTTGTGTATTTGAATATGTGAAGTATGATGTACATATGTATTCATATACGAAAGTAGTCGAATGTTTGTATTATTTGTTTTAAATAAATGATATATACATATTAAATTAAGAATTTATAATAGTAATAATGTATATAGTAAGAAGAAAGTCCCTAGATTATATGAGTAACATTAGAAAACAATTCAACGAAGTATATCTATTATAAATATATACTATTAATGGATGATAAGAATATTCGGAAGTAAGGTATAATATTAGTCAAAGGTATCATTAATTAGGAGGGAAGAAGTTTCAATAAAGTCTTTGTTCCTTAACGCATTAGCGCCACCACGGATCGCATCTCCAACAGAGCTATTATAAGTGTCATGTATATCACTGAATTATTTTTTAAATTTCATTAATGCAATTCTTGAGCATTTCTCACATACTCCATATCGTTTGAAACACTTTTTTTCATAAGTGCATTTCTACTAAACTGGTTAAAATTTCGTTCTCAAAGACAAACTATATTTTTGCTATTTAAATTCAGTCAATAGTTATTTTAACGCGGGTAAAAATAAATAAACGAAATAAATTCTTTCATTTGAATTTTAAAGAAGAGCAGAAAATATCAAGTAAACAACACTCATACAACTTCGTATATTAATACGAAGCGTCCAATGGGAATTAATTCCTCTCGCATCGAGCAAACATAGAGAGAAACTGCTATTTAATCCTTAAGAAGATACGATTGCACAAAAAGCAGCATCCAAAAAAGAAGTGAAAAACCTTGTATACTGGAAAAATAATAGTAAACACTCTTCGCACAAGCAACTAGCCCTAAATCACCTACTACATCACATGCTGAAGTACTACCAAAAGCAGAATCTAAAGCCACAACATGCTAATAGATTGCATTTTTAAATTAAACCCGATCTACCTCTTGGAAGAAACCCTGGCGCAAAACCTGGTGCACGCTAAATCCTCTTTGCGCATGCAAATCATAATTCGCGAGAAGGGTAACCTCCGCTCAAAGGGTTCCATTATTCGATCAAGCGGCACAGAAGACGAATACCGGGAAGAAAAAAGAGAAAAAGAAGAAAACGTCGACATTGAGGACGAAGAAGAGGACGAAGAGGTGGAAGGGAATATGGGCACGACGCAGGAGGGAGGGGGTCGGAGGGAGTAAGTTCTCTAAAAAATTTCAATCAGTTCCGCCCCTGCAAAAGGAGCCCCGAAGCTGCCGCGGAAACCTTTTAGGACGGTGAAAAGAAGCACAATAATGATCGGATTTTCCCTCGATATCGATCTCACGGCCGTGTTTCCACGTCTGTCGCGGTACCTCGCCGCCTACTTCCTACACGAGCCCTTACGAAGAAAGATTGCCACTGAGACTGCACGGCTGGGGCAGGATAGCAGCGCGTCTATTGCGAGGGCCTTATCGGCTACGGGCTGGCGTTTATTTAAATTTAAAACTGCAAGATCGATCCCGAGCCGCGACCATGGCTCGTGCTTCCTCGTCCTCTTTTCCTTCAGGCCAGACGCGTCGCGACCCTTCTCTCTGCCTTGGCTCCGGCCTCTAATTCCAGGCTCTTGTCGATCGTCTCCTCGCCCGGCACGTCCCTCGAAAAACTCATTAACGTGTCTCGCTGATTCTCACACCCCTCGCCCTTCTCAGTCCCGGCCAGGTTTCTGCAGTCTGTTCAACGCTGGCAGAGAAAGCGACCACGTGGTCCAGGTCGGGAAACAGATCCACGGATTCGTGATACTCACTTCGTGCCCTGCCTGTTTGCTCCTCGAGGACGTCGAGAGTCGCGAGCGTGCCTTCCTGCAGGCTTCGAGGGTCGTGGGGTGGGCGAGATTATGTGTGGGCGAATGTGGAAGCAGTGCCGCGTTCCTTGTTGTGATGTATAGGAGGGTCATGGTGGAATTTTCTCAGGGAGTTTATGTCAGCACTGCGGCTGCTTCCGGTGAATGAAGGGTGTGGTGGGGTGGGTTTGTTAGTGGATCGAGACTCTATGGGTTTGGTCGAGTCGGTGTATTATGGTGAGCGTGGTTTGTGGTTTTTGGATTCTTGGATTCGGAAGGATATTAAGATTTTTATATAGAGTGTCCAAGAATTTTTCGCAGCTAAGATATTTTTCATATTTGTCATGTTCGTTATGAAAATATTATAGAATTTTTTAAAGAAGTTTATGTTAGGATAGGGGTTGCTTCTGACGAATTATGGGGTGTAAAGAGATGGGTTTGGTCGAGTGGGTGTATTAGATCAGTTCTGTTTCTTTTTTTCTAATTGTTTGATTTAAAGGCATGTTAAAATTTTTAAATAGGACGTTAAAAATTCTGTGCAACAAATTATAGGATATCATAGCCATTGAAGATGTTCATTACAGAAGTAGAACTTTTTAAATAAGTTTATGCAGTGATAAGTGTTGTTTCAGGAGAAAGAAGAGTATGAAATGATGGGCGTGTTAGTAAGATGAGATGTGTTAGTTCTTAGATGGTATTATGATCTAAATGAGTTTTACTGTCTTTGGATAGTTATATCAGATAGAATAATAAAATCCATAGGATGTCTACGAATTCCTTGCATTTGAAATATTTCCATTATTAAAGTGTTTATCATAAAAATTGAATTTTTTAAGGAAATTTATGTGAAAATCTTGTTTGATGGACGAAAAGTATGAATACGTACATAAGTTTATTAATGTATTGAAATGCAGTGTATGTGAGTGAGGAGAATCTTCAGAGTTTATAGATTATTGTATTTGAAAGTTTAATAACATGTCATACAGGGTGCTGTATATCATCTTTCTGACCAAAACTTTCAAAGATAATTTCTGTGAGGATGAAGACTGTTCCTGATAACCAAAAGATGTAAAATGTATGAGTTTATTAATAAATTAAAATGGAATGAAATATAATCAAAATGCAATTCTACATCATGAATTTGTGAAATCTTTAATACTTAGCTTTGTACGTTTAAAATAAATTTCTATTTTCTATTTAATAAAATTAATGGATTTCGCAAATAAGTACTTCCTACATATAGGATGTCCACAAATTCTATGACTCTGAATATCCCTTTCATTATAGAAGAAATATTTTTAAACAGTCATCCATATAATGTAATAAATAATAACAATTCTTGTATACTTCCAAAAATTCTGTTTCCAAAAAATGCAAAAATAATTCCACCGCACATTATAATTTCAAATATTGTACTTTATTCGCTAATTAGTATGCAAAACTCGAAACCCACGATTTACATACTTCTAAAAATAATTTTTCATAAACAAGTCTCATATCTCAATATTCAAAACTTTAAACAGCGACCTCTCGGAAATGAAAACACGTAAAATTTTTCCTTCCAATCACAGGTTTATTTTTCTAACCTTCCATTTCTCGCGGTACTCTCAACATAAAATTCTGCTTTCAAATTTATCCCCCAAAAAATAGAGAGAGGATGTACAAACATTTTTACCAATAACTGACCTCTATACCCGAACGTGGCGTAACCTCATTCGTTAGACTTCCTCGAAACTTTAAACGCGACGAGCACTCGAATCTGAAATACAAATGCCAACGTTGTTGACCGAAGACAAGTTTCCCAAAGAAAACCTTCCGTGTCCATGAATATGCATGCACCGCACGATGTAATGGTTGCTTTTGGTAAATCAACGTATCCTTGTGCAAGAACCTTGCGGCGTATATAGATATACACACGCCACTCGAGTTTTTCGTCGTTCGAATCGCATCATCACTTTTTCCAGTATGTTAGGGCATCAGCCGAGTCGCTTGCAATTAAAAAGGGCTTTCTTTCTCGTTTCTTCTTTCCCTTTCTTTCTTCCTTTCCACGCGTTGCAGATAACTCCTCCTCGGCTCAGTGGCGCAGAGACACCCCTTCTTTGAAGCGAGTTGCTTGCTCCGCCACGCGATTAAATAATACCAGAGTTCTGTCACGCGAGCCAGACATTCGCGAGGAAATAATTCGAGGTTAGAAGTGCGAATCCCTTTGACAGGGGTTAATCTTCTCGGATTTAACGTTAATTGATTTATCGAGCAACGTTACTATTATTAGAGATTAATTTCGCACACGGGGGTTATAAATTTATTTGAATATTGTACGCGATGGAATAATTTATACGCTGGTTCGTTTGCGTGATGAATAATATCGTGTTAAATTGTTAATTAAATTATTCGTCGTTTTATAGGCGGAGTTTCCATATTGTAATTTATTTGGTGGAAAGTTGATAGGGGTTGAAGAGATTTTTTCCCGTTGTTCGGTGGTAGTTCATATTAATTTAACGAGAACGTCACAGAGAAATTAAGAGCAGGGTATTTAACGAGAATTATGTTCGAATGGAATTTTCGTATTTTTATGGAAAAAAGTTTTTCCTTTTTTTAAATATTTTTTTTACTAGTGTTACACGTACTGTTGCACTAATAAATTCTATTCAGGATTAGAGTGTCGAATGACTAATTTAAAGCATATGTCTACTGCACTAGAAATAATTCGATTTTTTCAAATAAAAAATTTAATCGAATCTCCTAAAACTTGACATTCAATATTCAACTCCCACTATTAACGAATAGTTCAATTATTTGAATAAAAAAAATTTAATTTAATTTTCTAAATAAAACCTGACATTCTATATCCAATTCTTTCAATTATCCAATAATTCAATTATTTAAATAGGAAAGCTAAATCTAATTCTGTAAAACCTGAGATTCAATATTCAACTACCCCTATTAACGAGTACTTCAATTATTTAAATAGAAAAATTCTAACACCCACCTATATTATCGAATAATTTAATCATTTAAATAAAAAAATTTAATTTAATTCTCTAAACGCTATAAAAGAGCGAATATTCCAAGTTAATTTTTCCATCGAGTTGAAGAATATTCCATTTAATAGAAAATTGGACTTCAACCCCCACGTTTCTTGTGTCTCCTATTCAGTCACCCTACCACCCCTGCACTAGCCTTCAATTCGTCTGTAACCACCTCGAAGACCCGGCGCGATACGCGATTGTTAGCCAGCCTGCTCGAATTTTCCTAATTAATTCGCGTTGCTCGCGTGGATGCGGGGTGCGCGGTCGTTAAGCTTAATCGCGAGAATTATTCAGCTTCTGGGACGGCGTTCATTCGCGATGAACGTAAGAGAGCAAAGAAAGACGTTCCGTCCTTAATCTACCGAATCCAGGGTGCAGGAGTATCCTTGCAGGCGAAATTTAGTCGACGCACGGAAATAGGTAGGGCGATTAAATAATAGAGGAGTCTCAAAAGGAGAGCGAGGAAGGGAAGGGGTGAAAAAAAGGTGGAAGGAAGGAAAATTAGAAAGGAACGACTCTTACCTGGGCATCTGGTGAAATATTTTATTAACGAGCCTGCAGTAGTTACAGTATATAGCCGTGGAAACTTGGGCTCTAGCGTACTGCTGCTTGGATAGAAATTGTGCTCAGGGCTGGGATCACTGGGTGTCATTGGCTGCTTAGATTATTCAGCTGTTGTCAGCAATTCTATTTTGGTGTCATTTGGTTGGAGTGGAATTTTTTCTACGACTGAGACTGATCTTTTCATTTTAACCCCTTGTTTTGTGATTTTTTTAGAAGCTGTTAGAGTGAACTCTTTGTTGATATTAAATCATCTTGTAATATTTAGACACTATATATATATATATATATATGGTGTTTCCTTCTTTTTTGATTTTCAAAAGAAAAGGCACTACTTGCTTTTTTTATTTTACTTAAATATTGTTAACAATTAGTATAAGGTCAAAATTGACTTTCATCCCTTGTCTTATGACGTTTTTTAGAAGCTATTATACTAAACTATTTGCTATTGTTAAAGCATCTTGTAATATTGAGGCACTATATATATAGTTTTTCCTTCTTTCTTAATTTTCAAAAGAAAAGTCACTACTTGCTTTATTTATTTTACTTAAATATTATTAACAATTAGTATCAAGTCAAAATAGACTTTCACCCCTTGTCTTACAGTGAACTATTTGGTGTTATTAAATCATCTAATAGTATTGAAATATTATGTACAACTTATCTGTCTCTCCTATATTTTCCAAATGATAATGTTCCACTTGTTCTGTTCATTTCATTTGAATATTACTATATATGTATATCATCAAAATAGATTTGAACCTTTCAGAGTCGAATGTCGTGATTCCTTTCCGTACACCTGACGAGTATAATTGTACAATACTACAGAAATAGATAATTATCCATCATAAATAATCGACAAAATCATTGTCAGTCATTATTGGATATTCTCACTGGTACAGTTAAGAATCGAGTTAATAAATGACACTAAAATTCATTGTCGATCCCTATCAAATAAGTCATTACATATTTAACCCATCTCTGAATGATTAATAAATACTTCACAATTTTCTCAGATTTTTGCAATACCTAAAATAACGGAAAAATCAAAAATCGCAATAGTTACGTTAACGGAGAGGCAAAGAAACCATTCCACACAAAACATCAATACAACCCAAATTGTAATATTCGTCCACAGTAATAAATTCGAACGTTCGCAATAAAAATTATTTCGCAACGACGAAATTATTAAGAACAATTTAGAAAACGCAAAGTAATTCAGTATTCTCTCTAAAATTATCTGCTATTCATAGGTCACAATGCACCCGACGTGAAATGGTCGTAATTAAATATTTCACTGCGATTGTCGCGTCGGCGAAGAATAAAGTCATCATCGACTTGCGAGATAAATACCATCGTGTAATCATAGGGTGAAAACTGGAACGCCGTGGTGATCGTTGTTGTACACCGCGAACTTAAGGTAGGTCAAATCCCAGTTACCTTTACCTATACTACATCCGCGAATTTTCGAGTAATATAATGTCAAAAATCCTTTCGATCTTTTCCTAGAACATGTTATTACTTAAAATTTCCACAAAAGGAAAAAAATATTGATAAAAATCCCTCTTTATGTCAACCCTTCCAGTGACATGTCAGATATTGATAGTATCTGCAAGAGAGTGCTTCTGGGGTAGGTCAGTGAACACAGAAGAGGTCTCTGCTGTATTTCTGTTCTATATTTCCAAAGAGAACGATACGAAGGAACTACTGAAACATCAAGAACCTAGTTGTCAACCACAATTTGACCTAGTGTCACCTAGTGTGGTGAATCTAGTGTCATCACGATTTTATAGGCCTGTCTCCTGAATAGTAAAGCCATTTTAGGAACTATTAATAAATATAAATGTTAATTGGCAAGTGTTTAGGGTATGTGACCCACAAAAGGCGAGGCTGTGAGGAATGCGTGATTGAGAAAGAGAGCTTGAGTACAAAAGAAAATGGACTGCAAGTTTTAAATGAGCCGTTCACTGCACAAGTTGATTAACTCCATAAAACAAAAAGTGAAGAAATGCATTGAAATAATGTATATTGTTTTTTAAAATTCCCTTTATAATTTAAATCGAAAAAAATATTGCAGAATGTATAAATACAAATGTAACTTTCATCTAACGGTATATAAAATTTGTAAGAAAAAATAGCCAGAAGGTAATCGTTAGTAATGTTACCATTTTTATGTTACTGGAAAAGTTAATCGATTTGGCAAGTGGAAAAAGTAATAAATTTAAATTTCATTAAATTTTACTTAAATTCTGACAAGACGTTACTAAAAAATTCACCGTTATCATTCATGGCTTGCTGGTGCATTTGAGTTGCATTATTGCAACGATTTGCATTAGAGTACGGAGTTAATCAAAGTGACCTCTGAAATAAATTATTTATTATTCAGTGAGTTAAGTAGAGTAAGTCAGATGGCAAAAGGCTGAATGTGTGCGACAGAGACGTAGTGAATAGAGGATCGCGTGAGAAACTTAGCGTAATATTTTAATTAAATAAAACCTGTTTTGTTATAAAAAGAGAGTTCTTGTTTATTAAACGTGCGGAACTCTGTCTTCATAGGATTAATTTAGCCAAAACTCATACACTATGGATATTGTAAGATCAGAGTGCATACAAGTGAATTGGTACGTCATCCAATATGTTTCGTGTAATGCTATGTGCGTG
The DNA here is from genome assembly GCF_001483705.2 of Eufriesea mexicana. Classification (NCBI taxonomy): domain Eukaryota; kingdom Metazoa; phylum Arthropoda; class Insecta; order Hymenoptera; family Apidae; genus Eufriesea; species Eufriesea mexicana. The sequence continues at coordinate 79,729 of NW_016909551.1, read as the reverse complement.
TGTGTGAGGAGAGATAGCTCCTTCGTTCTCAGACTTTCCGTTCCCTTCGTAGACCAAAATGTTAACAGATAAACCTGTTAATTAAGGTTATGTGTCAGTTATGGTTCGAAAAGACTAGTGACTATCTAAAAATAATGAAAATACAAACAAAGTGTGTTTACACCTATTTTAGCAAATACGATCCACAGGAATTCTTCCAAGGATATTATGTTTCGACTGATCGAGAATATTTGTAGTACCAAAGAATACAACAGCAATGTCCATGAAACGCGGCCTATGGGAACTTGAAAGGACCTAAATAGACGCAGCAGGATTCGGTGACGCGTTGGTTTCGCGTGAAGTAAAAGAAGGAAAAGTTTCATAAGCGAATGTCTCGCGATACAATGAAATATTGGCGCTC